>NC_058162.1:9770390-9861190 GCF_020080835.1 Cotesia glomerata
AAATATGCACATCGGCAAAACGCTGTATTTTGTGTAAAAACTCTCAGCTTTCAGAAAAAATTCAAATTTGAAGAATTTTGGGCTGCACACCGAAAAAAATCAATTTTTCCACTTTAATTCGATTTTTAAGGATCTTCTGATGAGTTTATGAAAAAATAAATATTTTCATTCAAAAGCTGAGAATTTTTCCTACAAAATACAATGTTTGTCGATTTTGTTTAAAAATGTTTTTCATATCAGAAAAATTGACGAAAAAGTTGAAAAAAAATTTTTTCCAAAATTTCAAAAAATCATAACTTCAAGACTGCTGCGTATTAAGAGCTAAAACTCTCAGGGAATTTTTGTCTTATGATAGAGAACACCTTCATAAATTTTAAACATAATCCGCGAGGGTCGCCCCGTAAAAATGTTCTTATTTGGTGGAATGACCCCTATCTATCTACTATTTTGAGACAGTACTTTCCCTGGTTTCGGGTGAATTCAATGTAACTCAAATGATTCTTATTGATAGTTTCATTGTAAATTCATTAAAAGTCAATAATGATTTTTAACTTCCCGCTAAGAAAATCGAAGATTTTCGAAAAATCGGGAAGATTGTTTTCACCCCGTTTTGCAAAAATCGAGGTTTCAACAGATCTCGACGTTTTGAAGCCCTAAGAAGCTTGCCTGACTATTTTTACGATGATATCCGTACGTCTATATGTGTGTGTGTGTGTGTGTGTGTGTGTGTGTGTGTGTGTGTGTGTGTGTGTGTGTGTGTGTGTGTGTGTGTGTGTAAACCTCTTATAACTTCTGAACGGTTTGACTGATTTGATTGCAGTTGGTGTCATTCAAAAGGTCATCGCCAAACTTAGATTTCATGTAAGTTGGAACCGATTCGGACCAGTACATTTTGAGTAATTGCAAAAAAAGTGAAAAAAAAAAGTTTTTTTTTTCATTTTTTTAAATATCTCCGAATTGGCTGAACCGATCGACCTCAAAAACTAATCAGCTCTTAACCTTGAAAACCCGCATCGATCGCCACCAAAAGCGTCAGAATCGGTTGATGCGTTCGTAAGATATCGTTATCGAAAAAAATCGAAAAAAGTGTTTTTTTGTAATAACTCCGAAATTTTTCGTCAAATCAATTTTTTTATTCCAAATTATTTATAGAGCTTAAAAAACTACATTGGTCGCTGCCAACCGCATGTAAATCGGTTGATTCATTCAAAAGTTATAGCAGTTTGAAAATGAAAAAAATCGTGTTTTATCGAACTTTGATAAGATTTTTGAGCTCGAAGAGCTCAAAAGCATAGGAAAGCTATCTCTTTAAACTCGGAGGGCTCAAAATAAAACATAAACTGTATTTTTGAGCTCGAAGAGCTCAAAAAGGTCATAAGTGCAATCTTAAGGGCTTAGGTATGGAATTAGCGGGAAGTTGCAGGGATGGCCTTCAGGGTCAACCGTTTTCCTAATTTTTTTTTTAATATTGAGATCGAACCAAGCCAGGAATGTTAATGACAATATTAATCGTAAATATTAACTTAGTAGCAATTGTCACATGAAGGATTCGGAGTTGGTCTAGCTTAATTTAAAA
This sequence comes from Cotesia glomerata, assembly GCF_020080835.1. NCBI lineage: Eukaryota > Metazoa > Arthropoda > Insecta > Hymenoptera > Braconidae > Cotesia > Cotesia glomerata. The sequence continues at coordinate 9,771,967 of NC_058162.1, forward strand.
ATAATAATCATAAAAAAATTACTCATTGATTTAAATCAAAATTATAGTATTCAAAAGAATGTTAAAATAATATCAAAGATAAGATTAACGGTCGGTGGTGATGGAAAAAACTAAAGTTCTCGACAAATAAATATTTAATTAAATAAGCCAAAGTATTTTTAGTTGATTGAATAATTGAAACTTTAAATAAATAAATGTGTAATAACACAGAAAACTATTTAAATGACTTTTTCAGTTTAAAAACAACATCGGTAGGTAAGTTTTGAAAAGTTTAATTAGCTGACTACTAAGAGTTTGATGCCTGATAAATAAATAACATTTTTATTTTATCATATATTTCCTCTTAGTAAAAGCTTTTAAAGCCAATAAAATATAAATTGTTATCACGAATCATTCTTATCAAGTACAAAGTATCAGACATTACTCAAAGATAACATCGATACTCGTAAAAATTTGAAGCATATACATTTAACGATTTAATTGTATTGACTGTCAAGAGAGATAGCTGTGAAATTCAGTAAAAATTTAGCTGAGGGCAGGGAGTATGTGGGCATAATACAGAATGGAAGGCAGACAGGATTGCGGCAGGTCCGGGAGGAGAGAAATTACAACAACGGAATTCCTTACGTGACGTACGTAACTCAACTCTATTCTGGACACATAATATACGTACACGTGTCTGCGGATAATAGAGTGATATGATATGATGAGATGTTGAAAGTACATCATTTCTCAGCTCTCATGTATCCGTCACTAATATCTTTTCGCACATGTATCTTTTGCTTACTCGACACAATTTTTTTTTACTTATTACATCCCCTCTTCATCTAATTATTCATTTATTTACTCCTTCCTTGAAAAATGAGTTTGTTTTTCCACACACAATTCAATCGAATTATATTAAAAATTCTTGATAATGAAATTGAGTCCATCAAGCCACCAATTTTATATTTTTAGTTTTATATGCCTACGGCAGATCAAGTCTAATATTTAAATTTATTAATGCAAGGAATTTTATGAAGAATCTTATAAATCTTCAAGAGCTTTAATGGTATTTTATCAAGCTTGTACGAGACACGAGTACGAGGCCTTGTAAAAGTACATCGTTCTACACTAGCTGTGTAAAAAAAATTCATGATGAATTCCTCAGAGATTCTTACATGCAAGTATTCAATTTAGTTTGTGACATCATAAACTTAGTTGTCTTTTTTAACTTCCCACTAGGAAAATCGAAGATTTTCAAAAATCGGGAAGTTATTGTTTTCACCCCGTTTTACGAAAATCGAGTTTTCATCGAATCTCGACGTATTTATGTATGTATTTATGTATTTATGTGTGTGTGTGTGTGTGTGTGTGTGTGTGTGTGTGTGTGTGTGTGTGTGTGTGTGTGTGTGTGTGTGTGTGTGTGTGTGTGTGTGTGTGTGTGTGTGTGTGTGTGTGTGTGTGTGTGTGTGTGTGTGTGTGTGTGTGTGTGTGTGTGTGTGTGTGTGTGTGTGTGTGTGTGTGTGGATGTGTGTGGATGTATATAAACCTCTTATAACTTTTGAACAGCTTTACCGATTTGATCGCGGTTGGTTCCATTTGAAAGGGCTTGACCAAACTTAGATTTTAAATATACTTAAGAACGATTCGGACCGGTAGATTTTGAGAAATTGCAAAACAACTACAAAAAAAAATTTTTTCAAAAGTGGTTTTTTTGGGATAACTTTTAAACGGCTTTACCGATCAATTCCAAAAACTAATCAGCTCTTAACGTCAAAAAACCACGTCGATCGCCGCCAGTTCGGTTTAAATCGGTTGATTTGTTCGTGAGTTATCGTTGACGAAAGAAAACCGAAAAAAAGTGTTTTTTTCGAAATTACTCCGAAATTTTTCGCTCTATCAATTTAAATTTGAAGATTCTTCATAAAGCTTAAAAAACTGCGTCGAATGCCACCAACCGCGTGAAAATCGGTTCATTTATTTAAAAGTTATTGCGATTTAAAAATTTTAAAAATAGTGTTTTATCAAACTTTTGATCTCGAAGAGCTCAAAAGCATATAAAAGCTATTTTTTTGAGCTCGGAGAGCTCAAAATAATACACAAATTGTATTTATAAGCCCGAAGAGCTCAAAAATGTCATAAGTGCAATTTCAAGCGTTTGGGTATAGAATTGGCGGGAAGTTGCAGGGATGGTCTTTAGGATCAACCGTTTTCCTAATTTTTTTTTTTAATTTTTGAAGATTATGCAGTAAAAAAAAAGTTAAAAACTTGAACTTATCCGTGAAAAATTTTTCCATATGGTTTAATATGTGCATATGTGGGAGGACATTTTCATTTATAATTTTTTACATGTCCATATCTCGTCTGATACGGTCATATATATTTACAAATGACTTTTGATCAAAAGTAGTATCACAAAACTCCGACAGGTGGCGCATGATCACTGAGTTGTTTTGCTCTAAGAGAGTTAAGTTTCAGAAATTAACTTATAAAATGAAAATCATTCTTTTACTCTTAGAAAAATCTTATCTGACACTGTTTGCTAATTTCATTTGTTAAATTGTGTTTGTAAATGTGATAATATGCGTGAAGCTACTTCAACATAAAGTAATTAACACGAAGGAAATTATTTTTGTGACTTTTGTTAAAAATTAAGTACGGAGATTTTTATCATCACTATTTTTTAAAATTATTAGTTTTTATCAGTTTGTTTTTTCAATTTAAAAATTTTTTTAAATTCTCATGATTATATTTCTTAAAAAAATCAAATATTTATCTTATTAAAAATAATCAATAACAAAATTTTTGGAAATGTGATAATTATTGTCATCTAATAAAATTTTTTATTTCTCCTATCTTTTGTGAAAACTTAAAGTATTTTTTTTTTTTTTCAAAATTTGACATTTTTACACGATCATCCGTAGCAAAACTGATTTTGCGAAGTAAGAGTAAAGTACCGGCTTTGAATTGTGCAATAAAAAAAATTAAAATTTAGAGCTAATGGGTAATGGCTGAAATGCTGCAGTTAAAAGCAGTTCATAATAGCCGATTTGTCCATCGTATCTTCTTAAGTACAGCAGTAGCAGTAGTATTAGCAGAAAAAAAGACAAGCAATACCCGACGTCCGGCGCTTACCGCTAACGAGCTCGCTCGCTAATTGACGCGAACCAATTAAGCTTTCTGAAAAGAGACTCCTATTGAAAGAGAGAGAACGTTTTAGCGAATCAAAATCAGCTGAGAGAGACAGTGGGTACTGAGCACTGATAAGTAGACGTATGAACGGGTGAGGAGATATAGATAGTGTGCATCGCTTCGATGATTCGCGTGAGGCTATTAAAACTCTTGCTCACTGTTAAGTTTAATCGTTATTATTAATTTAGAAACTTTCATTGCTGTTATTATTTAGAATGTAAGTCAGAGTTTCTTGGGTTTCGATTTTTTGGGGAAACTTTTAATGATCTCTGTGTGTCTTTTGATCGTAAAGTTATGAATGGATTTGGACTAATCAAGTTATTGTATTAAGGTTATGATTATGGAGAGCTTAAAAGTTATTAAAAAGATGGTAGTTTGTGATGAAAAATTAAAAAAAAAATCGAAACATTCACAAAAATATTAATAATAATAAAAACGAAATAATCACATGTGACAACTTTGAACAATTTCGTTATAAAGAGTACATGAAAAAATAAAAATTAAAAATCTGGAAATTGGTTGAGCGCGTAGGCCAACCCTAGATCTTCCCGCTATGTTTGAATTTGAAGCACCTCAAAATGTGTTTTTGGTTAATATTCGAGCTTTTCAAGCTCAAAGAATAATTTTTCACATTTGAGATCAAAATGTATTTGTTACACAATTATAACTTCTGAATCAGAGTTGCAAAAATTCTAATGTTAATTCAATGCATTACTCATTATTTTTTTAATTGATATTGTTCTTTGACTGAAATATAGTATATTACACACCTAGGGAAGTAAAGTAAGAAATGTCTCAGATCACATGTAATGTGGCCAACAATTACATGTGATCTGAGGCTATCTTATTTATTTCCCGTGGAGTGTATACTATTTTTTTGCTCGACGAAGGCAGAAAGGGGTAACTTCGTTTAGCGCAGCGGGCCGAAAGTTGACGCTTTCTGCCCGTCGAGCAAAAAAAATATTTAATGCCAATTGTAAATCTATGAATTACCCATTAACAATTTAATTTATTGTAATTAATATTGAATTAAAAATTAAAAATCATTTTATTGCAAGTTTTATTCAAATAGTAAATAAATATTATTTTATGTCAAGTTTAATTGAATTAACTATAAAAAAATATTCCTATTTAAAATGAGATTCATTTAATTATTTACATTTATTTCAATTAATATTTTAATTTTTAGCTCAAAAAAGTCATAAGTGGAAAATTGACTGATTTGAATACATAAATCTTGTAAGAAATTCGTTTTTCGGTGATTAGATTTTCTTTATTTAAAGTAAATTATTAACAATTTTTTCATTAAATACATATACAACTATTTCTTAAGGGGGATGGCCACTGTGAAATTTAAAAAAAAAAAAAAATTTTTTTTATTTTATTAAATCCGAGTTTATAGATTCAAAAATATGTATCTAGAGTTTGGTATCAAAATTCCGAATATTTTCCGAGTTATAGTCATTTTTGTGACAGTGCGTCAAATGACTACACGCGCGGCACTCCGACGAAAACGCGTTTTTCTCGAAACTACTTTTTGACCTGATGAGAACTGTAATTTGCATAAATATGAACCGATTTGCAACTTTTTTTTTTCCCGTATTCGTCTATTCAGTAGCTATAGTTGCACGTAGGAGATTTTGGAAATTTTGTTTTTTAAGATTTGTTAGGACTGTTTGAATCCAAAAAAATGAGGAAAAAAACGAAAAAATTTTTAATATGACACCATTTTTTTTTCAATCCAAATTTTCAAAATCCCCTACGTGCAACGATAACCTCATGCATGCAGATTACAACGCTCTTTCGTTTTTTTGTTTTAGATAATCCGTTTTTTAGTTAGAGATCGCATCATGGAGGGGGAAATTTTTTTGGTGCTCCACAAAAATGCTAATAACTTTGTAACAACATGATATTTTTTGATAAAAATTTAGGAGAATAATCTTTAATGTATACTTTATAAAACAAAAAAAAAACCCGATCTCCAAATTCCTTTATTATCCCAGTCAAAAAAATTCCCGAAAATCACCTATTTTTTCGATCGTCACAGTGGCCATCCCCCTTAATAGAATAAACAATTTTTTAAGAATTAAAGAAACAATTAATTACACGGAAAGAAAATTGAAGGAGTTTTTACTATTTTACTATTGTAATTTTTACTAAATAAAATAGTAACAGTGGACTATACTTCTCATTTAGTAATTTTTACGATCTACTATTGTAAATTTTATCCAACAAATAAGACTAGCAAGAGTCGTAAAAAGTCGAATACTATAGAGCAAATTAAACAATATGTGTTTGTGAACTTTACAATTCAACTATTGTAAAAATTTATAGTTGGTTTTTTTTAAAGAAATATTAAGGAGGGAGAGAGATAGAAGGTTGGACTAATTGGTACCTGTACAGTAATCGAAAAAGAAAGCGACATTTTCGTGCTATCTGGGAATCGAACCCAGAACTCTGTGTTGGTAGCCAGAGACTGTCCCTCTACGCTATCCGAGATGAACTAAGAGGCATATCCTTTAACATTTACATAAACTCGAAGTCTAGCGCTGTGCACGGCCATCACTCAAACTAATTGAGAAACATTCCAATTCAACTATTGTAAAATTTGCTATAGTTCTATTGAAAAGATACAGAGGCAGCACTGGAAATTTTCATCTCTTACTTTTTACAATAGTAATATCGTATTTTATCATGAATAAATAGTATTTTTTCTTCTAAAATATTTGACAATTAATAGTAATAAAAGTATAGTCCAGCTTTACAATAGTTGTATCGTAAATTTTCCCAGAAATTTTTTTCCGTGTAGATATGTCATTAGTTATAAATGTTTTGAAGCATTTGCTTTTGTTAAAACTCGGATTTCGGAATTTGTGTCACTGTATCTATTATATTTAGGCAAGTTCTTCATAGTCGCATAGTTGAAGAGTCTTTCGACAGAAGCTGAAGATGGTAACGGTGTATTATATTTTAAGAAAATTTTCTTCACCAATGGATGATCATTTAGCATATCATAATTTTGGTTAGCAGACCTTAAATAACTCGTAATTTCTACATTAACAGCAGCTTGAGTTTCAGAAATTTTTAAATTTGAAATAATATTAGTTTCAAAGTCACCAAAATTATATTCATCTGTCGTAGTATTTTGAGAATTTTCAGGCGATTTTTCAATTTTTTCTGCCTTGATTGCTTCTTCAAACCATTCAAAAACTTTGAGTTGAATTTCAGATGAAAAATAACCCAACCAACTGCCTTTAAATTTCGGGTGAGATACAGATGCTATTGCTGCATCTTTTCCACACTGAAGAAAATTGAAAAAATTAGCGAATCGAATGTTAACACTGTCAATAATTATTTGCAACAATGGTTGACACACGGAAATGCTTCTGCTTCCAAGCAATTTTTGCAACTTTGACTTTAGGCAAACTGGAAAGAGTATGCCATAATGACAGTTATCGGCTTGTAATCGATCTATCGCGAGTGCTAAATCTGATGTATATGTAATATATTCACGGAGATAAACAAAATCTGATTTAAAAAATTTATTTTGTAGATACTGAATATCTGCTTGTAGTAATTTATCTTTCACACTTAAAATTTGTTTTATACAATCGTAAAACGAGTTCCATCTCGTTATGACTGGTTTTTTCAGGGAAACGCCTAGATATAATTTAAAATATTCGTTCTTCTTCGGAGATCGTAGTTGCTTCCACAAAGATGAACACTTCTGAACAACATTTGTGTGCCTTTTTTTTTAAAACTTGAGATGCTTCAATACCCTTACTGATATCTGTTGTTGCTATTAAGTTGAGCGTATGACTAGCACACCGCAAATGTTGAGGTAATGCTATTTCACATGTCAAATCGAATTCTTCCTCAGCTCTCACAGAAATATCATCCAAAGCATCAAAAATGTCTTCATCATCATCATCGCAACTCACTTCAGACGAATCTAAATAACATTCAAGACAAATCGTAAGAAATTAAACATCAGTCAGTCAAGAAAAATTCAATAGTTAATTATTAATTAAAAAAAAAACTCTAATACAATTATTCAAATTTCGAATTACAAAAAAAAAAAGAATTTAAACCAGCTTGAATCATTGTTGGTGATTTATATTTACAGTAGAATTTATTATAAGAAATAATTACCAAAAAGATCTTTATCTGAAACGTCAACTCCAAATTCCTTAAATGCTTTTATAAAGTTTGATCCGTTGTCAGTAACTGTTGCTCTGATATTTTCTGAAGTGAGACCAAATGAAGAATGAATATCAAATCATTTTTTAACAATTGCATCGAATGAATGAGTGCCCGAATGAAAACGCTTGCAATCAACAGCAGCAGATTTTCTTGCTAAGCTTTTTTGATCAATCTAGAAATAAAAATTTTAAAATTATTTCCTTTTATACAGTGATCTATAATATCAAATGATTCACCTCACAGTACAGAAATAAAAATACAAATGAAAAGGTTTTAAAGAATTCAACATTGAAAATACTACTTATAAATGAAATCACTGATGTAAATACTTATAAATAATAAATCATGAATTCAATATTTAAAATGCTCAACATAAAATACTCATTATTTTATTAAAATTTTTAAATTGACTATATCTCAGCACTCTTACCCAACTGACTGTGACCCCCAAAAATCTTCTACTCCCACTTTTCCATTTGTCCACTTGTCCATACATCGGCTATTGTACAGACAAAACCATTGTTTGTTGTTACTGATTCTAAGTGTTGTCGAATTTCATTAAAACTTTTATCAAAATAAGTTTTAATCCGTTTTCCCAGTGGGTAAAATGTTGACAATGCGGGAAAGCGGAGGATCAGGTTTTGGTCTGGATATCTCAATTAAAACGCAGAAATATTATTATTAATATGCACTAGAAATTTATTTACACTAAATACAAGTTATATTTAATATGTTAGTTCGCGGATTATTTAAATAAAAACGGATAATTCAAGCACTGTGTGAATAATAACGCGAAGCCGGTTGACACGTGGGTGAACACACTACCGGCACTGGAAAAGCGGTGAATTCCTGCACAAATAACACAAATTATCTGAAACAGACTCAAAATAAAAATAAGCACAATTTATTAAAGCGGATTAATAATCAATTAAGGGAAAAAGCGGAATTTTATAACTTAAGCGAATTAATTTAGCGGGATAGCGAAATGTTCGACTCAATGACGGTGAAGCGAAAGATAATAATAATAATAATGCGTCTTCTTCCTCGTCAACTTGGGAAAGAAGGCTAATTGCGCGTGGCAGCGGAGCGATCGGCCAACCACACGACCGAGACATGGCGTGATCAGTCAAACTAAGCTTTCATAGGCGGTTAGTTTTTGCGGGAACTAGTGGTAGACAGGTGCGGCTCGTGAAATTGGGAGTCCCCCAGGGGCGACTTCATCGCGGCTGGGCCTGTTAACTGAACACAGTGAATATCGAGATAAATGCTGTAACTGTGACTCTCCCTTTTTGACTTGTAAATCTAAATGAGAACATGTGAATTATTCATATTTTATACATTTTTCAGAAAAAAGCAAATCAAATTATAAATTAATTTTAGAGTAAAATTTTTAATACTTACCATCAAAAATCTGACGAAAGGACGCCCTCGCGGTTTTTAAAATACCGTAAATTTTCGGTATTAATGCGTTTACTGTAAATTTACCGTTATAATTCTGAAATAATACGGTATTTCTGTGGTCATTTTGGCCAGTTTTTTTACTATAGTTATACAGCATTTATACCGTACTTTTGCTGCAAAGTTCAGAAATAATACTATAAAATTACTGTAAAACTCTAGAACTTTTACCGTAAAAAATCTATGTATTAACTATAATATTACTATAATTTTACAAAAATAAAATCGTATTTCTACGGTAAAAATACCAAAGATATACTATAATTTTGCCGCGTTTATACTGATATAATTGAAGATATAATGCTTTCTACCGTAAGATGGACGGTTGTGTTTATTACTCGGTGAGTCTTATTAGGTGACTGAGTAAATAGATATGGATAGTGTATCTGATAGCTCAACTGGTAGAGCCATCGGCGCGTAACTAAATGATCAGGATTAGAATCCCGGTCTAGACTAAAAATTATTAATAATAGTAATAATCGAGAAATTTGTTCATCAACCTCTTAAAAATTATTCATGATAATTTATAATATTATAAAAAAAAATTAGGAAAACGGTTGACCCTAAAGGCCATCCCTGCAACTTCCCGCTAATTCCATACTTAGGCGCTTAAAATTACACCAATGACGTTTTTGAGCTCTTCGAGCTCAAAAATACAATTTATGGGTTATTTTGAGCTCTCCGAGCTCAAAGAGATTGCTTTCCTATCCTTTAAAGCTCTTCGAGCTCAAAAGTCTGATATAGATTTGATAAGACACTATTTTTTGAATTTTTAAACCACAATAACTTTTGAATGAATAAACCGATTTTTACGCGGTTAGAAGCATTCGACGCAGTTTTTCAAGCCTCACAAAGAATCTTAAATTTTGAATTGATCGCGCTAGGAATTTTGGAGTTATTCCGAAAAAACACTTTTTTCGGTTTTCTTTCGTTCACGATATCTCTTGAATGAATCAACCGATTTTGACCGGACTGGTGGCGATCGACGTGGTTTTTTGAGGTTAAGAGCTGATTAGTTTTTGGAATTGAACCTTTAAGCCGTTTTAAAGTTATTCCAAAAAAACCACATTTAAAAAAAATTTTTTTTTCAGTTTTTTTAAGATTTCTCAAAATCTATTGATCTGAATCGGTCCAAATAGTTTTCAAAATCTAAGTTTGGTCAAGCTCTTTCGAATGGAACCAACTGCGATGAAATCGGTCAAGCCGTTCAAAAGTTATAAGCGGTTCACATACTTTCACACACACACACACACACACACACACACACACACACACACACACACACACACACACACACATCCTTAAAGACTTGCGTTCCACCGAAAGAAAAAGAGCAAATAGCAGAAGATAGAAGGAAGGTAGTTAACACCTTAGCCACCAGAAGGAAGAGCAGTAGCTAGATCCTCCCTTCACGAAGTAATGCCTGACGGCGGTTTCCATGAGGGATTAGAGGAAAGAAGGAAAAGGGGTTTAGGGTTTAGTGGGTAGGGGCGTTAGTGTCGAGTTTTAGTATGACGCTGCGTCGAGTCGCCACATATCCAGGCCAAACAGCTATGCCTAGAATCCGTAAAAAGGATTCCCCCCCCTAAAAAAAAAAAAAAAAAAACACACACACACACACACACACACACACACACACACACACATACACACACTCATACATACAGACACCGTGACAACCTCGCGGGGATAGTCAGGGAAGCTTCCTATGACCTTCAAACGTCGAGATCTGATGAAAACTCGATTTTTGCAAAACGGGGTGAAAACAATAACTTCCCGATTTTTGAAAATCTTCGATTTTCTTAGTGGGAAGTTAAAAATTTCAAGCTATTGAAAAATAGTAGTAAAGCAGCATATTTTTGATATTTTGCCGGTAATAGAAAGTAGGGATCTTCTTTTCCGGTTTTTTGCTGCAATAGTGCCGCAGATATACAGTAAATATGCGGTATATTTATGGTTTAAATGCTGTTAATATACCGTAATTTTTCTATTGTATTGCCATAAATATTCTGAATTTATTTCGTAATTTTTTCATAATAATTCGACAAAAAAACTGGCTTCTTCAAAAAACCGTATCCTCTTTCGATCTGGTGAACTTGAACTTGAGGACATTTTTAAAAATGGATGTAATATAGTAATGAGTGAATTATTATAAAAATATGCTAATGGTGATAATTATACATATCAATAATTAAAATACACTAAGAAATTCATACAATAATCGATAACCTTAAAAACTTATGTAACAACAAGTGAATCTTTAGTTTTAAAAAACTTTTTAGTTTCAATTAAATATAAATATCACATTAATAATTAATATGTTTTATAAATTTTAAGAAAACTATCACTGTTTCTTTGATAGTAGTAAAACCAAATCTAAGAACGAAAAGTACTGAGAGTTTGTTGATCTATTTCTTCGCTTCAAAATCTACAGTTGTTGTCAACAAAACGCCAACAGCGCCACTGTACTAACCGTCCGGCGCATTATTACGACACCTGTAGCCCTAAATACAGTAAGAGATGGCGGTGGCGCGAAAAATAATTTAAATTAAATTTTTTTTTTACAAAATTAGGACTTAGAACAATAATATTAAATCATAATAATATTTGAAAAATTGTTGATTTTAGTGTCAAAATTTCGTGATAACGAAAAGTTATAACATTAATCAGCTCAAAAATTTTGGAACTAAAAACTTTAAATTTTGAATTATTTTGAATACCGATATTATTATTTATAAAATAACAATTGTTTGCACATCCTCAAACAATCTAATATTTCAAAAATTCTGATTTAGAAATGAGTATTTTAATGGATAATAGCAATAGTGTGCAAAATAAAATAGAAATAAGTATTTCTATTTCATAAGTTTAACATTAAAAACAATATTTTTATTCATGATGGAACAAAATTAAAAAATAACATTAAATAATTAATGCCATATGTTAAAATTGAAAATTAAAATTTAATGGATAATTGAAAAAAAAAAAAGAATTACAAATTAAAATTTATTTTCTAATTTATTAAAAATGCATTATAATATTCAATGCATTATTTGCAACTCTGTTCTGAATGCGTCGTTAGATTTTCATTTTTAAAAAAGCATAGACCCAGTTTTTTAAGCACAAAAAGAAAATATACAAGTTTATATTGTTTGTTGAGAAATCTGGAAGATATCTTGAAAAAACTGAAAAAAAATTTTTGTGAATTTTTAATCAACCATGATTTTTGAATCCGTCGTTTGATTTTCATTTTTGAAAAAGCATTCGACGCAGTTTTTTAAGCACAAAAAAAGTAACCATGTTTTTACTATGATTTTTTCGCACGCTTTACAGTTATTTTTAAAAAAACATAAAAATTCAAATTTTTTTTTTAATTTCTTCGGAATGTCTCGATAGATCAACTCTCAAATCTAATCAGATCTAAGTTTTAATAAACCCTTTCGAATGACGTGTCGTAGAATTCAATCGGTTGATGCATTTTTGAGAAACCGTATACGACAAAAATTTATTTACACATCCGCACACACACACACACACACACACACACACACACACACACACATACATACACACACACACACACACACACACACACACACATACATACATACACACATACAGCCGCACGGACACCATCGCGGGAATAGTCAGGAAAGCTTCCTGTGACCTTAAAACGTCGAGATCTGATGAAAACTCAATTTTCGCAAAACGGGGTGAAACCACTAACTTCCCGAATTTTGAAAATCTTCGATTTTCTTAGCGGAAAGTTAAAAATTAAAATTTGATATATCAAAATATAGTAACATACACGGAGAGAAAATAATAAAACCTATTCCTATGTAGAATGGTAACCACTACCATGTTATATAGTAACAGAAATTTTTAACGTTGAAAATTGGGCTCCGCGCGGCCGTTTCGGTGCCTAGGCGTCGCCGCCAAGCAAAGTATGCAACACAAAATAATTTTTTTATAACATTCAATATTAATTTAAAAATCTGAATAAATTATAGTGTCATCTAGACACTTGAAGAAATATAGCCCCGCAAAAAAAAATTTTTTTAGCTTACTTTTTGTCTGAGTTATGTAATTGTTAATTAACTAATTTTTTGTAGACTTGAATTTTCATAAAATCTCTTATAAAAGTTTAAAAAATGTGTCTATAAATTTTTTTTCTCTTGGGAGCTGTTGTTATATAAATTATGAACAACATCCCGTTGTAAAAGTTTATAAAAGTATTTTCCTTTTTTTTTAATGATTTTTCAAAGTTATCAAAAATTGAAATATCTGGCTAATGTTATAAAAAAAATTTTTTTTTCCTAAATCTTTTATTTTGGTTGTTTTTGTTATAATATATTGTGTATAGTACTTTGGCTGAAAAATTTTTAATGTTAATTGTTTAAAAATTTGTTATAAACAAATGGACAAGTTGAATATTTTTGAAAAATTTTTTTATGTCATTTTATTGTCTTAGTAAAATAATGATTTAAAAACAAAAATTTTTTTCTCAAAAAGAGTTTCTTTATTGTTTATAATTATTTTTTTTTATAAATCTACCATTTAAATTATTTATTAAGAAATCATTTTTAACTTGCCGCTAAGAAAATTGAAAATTTTCAAAAATCGGGAAGTTATTGGTCTTACCCCGTTTTTCGAAAATCGAGTTTTCATCGGATCTCGACGTTTCGAGGTCCTAGGAAGTTTTCCTGACTATTTTCACGATGATGTCCGTACGTCTGTGTGTGTGTGTGTGTGTGTGTGTGTGTGTGTGTGTGTGTGTGTGTGTGTGTGTGTGTGTGTGTGTGTGTGTGTAAACCTCTCGTAACTTTTGAACGGCTTGACCGATTTAATCGTGGTTGGTGTCATTCGAAAGGGCTTCGCCAAATTTAGATTTCCTGTGAGTTGGAACCGATTCGGACCCGTAGATTTCGAGAAATTGCAAAAAAAGTGACAAAGAAAGTTGTTTTTTTTTTCATTTTTTTTAAATATCTCCGAATCTGCTGAATCGATCAACTTCAAAAACTATTAGCTCTTAACCTTGAAAACCCGCATCGATCGCCACATAGAGCGTCAGAATCAATTGATGCTTTCGTGAGATATCGTTGTCGAAAAAAATTAAAAAAGTGTTTTTTTGTAATAACTCCGAAATTTTTCATCAGATCAATTTTTTTGTCCAAAATCATTTATAGAGCTCAAAAAACCACATCGATCGCTGCCTACCGCGTGAAAATCGGTTGATTTATTAAAAAGTTACAGCAGTTTGAAAATTAGAAAAATCGCGTTTCATCGAATTTTGATAAGACTTTTGAGCTCGAAGAGCTCAAAAGCATCCCGGGAAAAAATGATCAGACATGAACAGGCATGAGTCTTCATGCCTGATCAGACATGAAAAATGACCATGCCTGCTCAGGCATGAATTGGCCTGATCAGGCCTGATCAGACATGGTTACTTTTACCATTGTTACTTTTAATTAATTATTTTGCTTAATTTTATGGATATAGTATTTCATAGAGTCATACGCAATTCTCTATAATGAATTAAAATTAAAAAAAAAAAGGATTACTTATAATTGTACGGCTGTAACACCAGCAGTCACCCATCCAACTACTAACCACGCTCAATGCTGTTTAACTTTGGTGATATCCGTGCGCCTTGAAGTTCCCGCCTGCTGTGCTGCTATCTTATGTGACAATAATTCTATGAAGTACATAACGTATCGAATAAGTTTATCATAAATATAATATAAAAATTGATTTTATAATATATTTTGATAGTCGTAATTTATTTATTTAACCGAATCTCATTATAACATCACATTTATTTAAATAATAAAATAAGTAATGATATTAATATTAGGCAGAAGCAGAGCAGACCAAAACATCCCATAGGAAATGTAACAAATTTTTTATTTCAAAATTATTTAAACGTAATCATAAAAATAATTTTGCACTTTTTGTGATGGCCAAAAAAATTTTTTTGGTCAAAGAAAAAATTTTTATCACATCTCTGACTATGCAAGTCTGATCAGATCTACCCGGAAAAAAATGATCAAACCTGACCATGCCTGATCATGTATGATCAGGTCTGAAATTAGACCTGCTCATGTCTGTTCATGTATGATCAGGCCTGAAATTAAACATGGTCATGCCTGTCCATGTCTGTTCATCCCTGTTCATGTCCGAAGCGTTAAATACGCTCAGGCCTGATCATACCTGTCCATGTCTGTTCATATCTCAAGCGTTAAATACGCTCAGGCCCGATCATACCCGTCCATGCTTATTTATGCTAAGGACCAAATATACTAAGAAAAAATTTTTGAATATGTTCAGTGTATGTACATTAATTTCGATTAATAAATTAGTAAATTATCAATAAACGGTACATTTTATTATTCAATAAATAAAAGTATTTTGATTATCATTAAAAACCTACCGTAGGGTAAATTTAATTAACTTTTCTAGGCATGGACAGGCATGAACAGGCCTGAGCATATTTAATGCTTCAAACATGAACAGACCTGAGCGTATTTCCCGCTTCAGACTCGAACAGGCATGGACAAGCCTGATCAGACATGAATAGGCCTGATCAGACCTGAGCGTATTTAACCCTTCAGACATGAACAGACATGATCAGACCTGAGCTTATTGAACACTTCAGACATGAACAGGTCTGATCAGACATGAACAGGCCTGATCAGACCTGAGCGTATTTACCCCTTCAAACATTAACAGGCATGGACAGGTATGGACAGGCCTGATCAGACATGAACAGGCCTGATCAGACCTGAGCGTATTTAACCCGTCAGACATGAACAGGCATGAACAAGTCTGATCAGACATGAACAGGCCTGTTCAGGCCTGAGCATATTTGACGCTTTAGACATGAGCAGGCATGGACAGGCATGATCATGTCTAATTTCAGGCCTGATCATACATGAACAGGCATGATCAGGTCTAATTTCAGGCCTGATCATACATGAACAGGCATGGTCAGGCCTGATCATTTTTTCCCGGGATAGCAAAGCTATCTCTTTGAGCTCAAAATAACACATAAATTGTATTTTTGATCTCGAAGAGCTCAAAAACGTCATAAGTGGAATTTTAAGTGCCTAGGTATGGAATTAGCGGGAAGTTGCAGGGATGGCCTTCAGGGTCAACCGTTTTTCAAATTTTTTTTTTTTTAAATCATCATTTACAATTCTTAATATAATTGTGAAAGAATTTTTTTTTTATTTGAATTTCCATTGCCAGTGCCACTAATGGGGTCTTTTATCTTACAGCCATGTGCATCAGAGCTGCAAAAAAAATTCTTCTCTATTTTTTATTGAATATTAAAATACTTTACTCCATCAAAGTTGAAGCGGTCAATTATTTTATCAACTTATTAATTGTTATAACTTCTAAACTATTGATGATATGGTCTCTGACATTCAAGACGATCTTTTAGATAATTTATTGATTTATAGAATAAATTTTTTTTATGCTCGAATCAAAGAAAGTGTCAGAAATGGAATCCCCGATACTAATGGGGTCTTTTACCTTATTTGTAATTTTTTAAAGCTACGGAAAAAAAATAAAATGAAAGTGAAAATTTGTTTGTAACTAATGTTTTATTAGACAATGGAAATTCAAATAAAAAAAAAATTCTTTCACAATTATATTAAAAATTGTAAATGATGATATAAAAAAAAAATGATTTCTTAATAAATAATTTAAATGGTAGATTTATGAAAAAAACAATTATAAACAATAAAGAAACATCTTTTGAGAAAAAAATTTTTGTTTTTAAATCATTATTTTACTAAGACAATAAAATGACATAAAAAAATTTTTCAAAAATATTCAACTTGTCCATTTGTTTATAACAAATTTTTAAACAATTAACGTTAAAAATTTTTCAGCCAAGGTAAGGTAAAAGCCCCAATATATGATCATGTACCAGTATATGATCACTCCATGTATTTGTATACCTATATTTGTGAATATAGATATACAAATACATGGAGTGATCATATACTGGTACGTGATCATCTATTGGGGCTTTTACCTTACTATACACAATATATTATTACAAAAACAACCAAAATAAAAGATTTAGGAAAAAAAAATTTTTTTATAACATTAGCCAGATATTTCAATTTTTAATAACTTCGAAAAATCATTATAAACAAATGAAAAAACTTTTATAAACTTTTACAACGGGATGTTGTTCATAATTCATATAACAAGAGCTCCAAAGAGAAAAAAAATTTATAGACACATTTTTTAAACTTTTATAAGAGATTTTATGAAAATTCAAGTCTACGAAAAATTAGTTAATTAACAATTACATAACTTAGACAAAAAGTAAGCTAAAAAAAATTTTTTTTGCGGGGCTATATTCCTTCAAGTGTCTAGATGACACTATAATTTATTCAGATTGTTTAATTAATATTGAATGTTATAAAAAAATTATTTTGTGTTGCATACTTTGCTTGGCGGCGACGCCTAGGCACCGAAACGGCCGCGCGGAGCCCAATTTTCAACGTTAAATTAAAATTATAAATAATGGAGCTACATCTCCGGGAATCGAGACTTCTTTTACTAAAATTTTCTCCTCTTTTTGGACCTTTTCCCAAATTTCAGATATCTTTAATATTTTTGAAGTTATAGCTACAAAACGGAGACTTCCGTTTTTTCTCTTCGTTATTTGTTTATAACAAATGAAATTTTTAATGGCAGATAAATTAAAAAAATAATACTTTCTCAGAATTAAATTCTGAATCCAATGCATCATTTGCCATATTTTTAAGAGCATTGTAAGTATTTTTTTTAGAAAATTCACTTCTCGACTAGACTGTATCGGGTTGGATCGTATTCAAACGGATTGAAAAACGGTGAGTTCAGAAACTGTATTAAATTGTGTTAAAGCGGATAGGATGTTGAATCCGACTCTATCCGATCCCGTTTGCTAGGAACTAGTTTCCGGGAGTCATGAGTCGGATCTCACAATAAAACAGAGTAATTGTAAAGCTAAGATATATAGAGCGCATTAGGTGCAGACACACGCAGTGTTGATGAAATTCTGTTTACGCCCAAGGCTTGAAACGGTTTAGTTGACGTTGGGCTAAAGTATACGTGGTTTAGAGCTACCGGGGGATGCTGAAGGGTCCGAGTGTGGTTAGTTTATGGTACCAGCAATACCCCTGTGTATCTATGTCCACACACCCCAACTAACCATGGTCAGGTGCTATTAATTAAGCCATGAGGCTCATGTATAAATATACGACCTGGCGAGGAGAAAGAGGAAGAGCAGAAAGGGTTTCGGTCCTTGATTATATTCTCACACACATCCATGCCTCAACTACATTCACGATCGGTTATTTTATTTATTTATCATGCAGAGAGCCTCTCGCTCCCATTTAACCCTTTTCTGGTTCTGTCTCCGTCCACCTCGTATGCTGCATTATTAAAACGGATGTTAAAGCTGGGTATTGCCATTATTGTTGTGCATACTGTTATACATGTTCATACACACATGAACACACACACTCACACGTATGTACATCAACGGAAATGTATGCGTGGAGATTTGCAGTCAGTTATTTCCGATATATATGTATTTACGATTCGCAGCATCAAATTCACGACTTTCCAACGTCCGGTGCGCTCGACCCGTCATTAATCGTGTTGATGAGAGCTTTTAAGGGTACATATAGAGGGTGAGATACTTCCTATATCCCTAGTCTACGCTCTGAATATAATGCTCGAACTCTCACGATATTAATCATAATGCACAACAGTTTTTTCGTTTTTATTATTGCTTTATTCTTCTGTGAATTTTGGATCAGCGGAAGATAATATTTATTATTTATTATTATGAACAAATTCAAGTTACTTCAATGTAAGCTTTTTTGTTTAATTTTTTTAAGTTCAATAGAAAAAAATTATTTTAAATTCAATCATAAAATTTTAAAAAATACATAAAAAATGTTTAAGTTTAAAAATTAAGTTAACGTCAGACATTAGTGAAAAAAAAAATGTTAGTAATAATACTATTAATTAATCTTAAAAGAAGTTTTCAAAATAATTTTCCTCATATGCTAATTACATTGTGCTGAAGTAACTTCACATATTACCACAATCACAAATACAGTTAAACAAATGTAAATAGTAAACAACTGTAAGGTTATCAAAAAGTAAAACGATAAAATAAATAAAAACCACTAAAAGGAAAATTTCATTCAATTTATGATACGACAGTAAAATCACACATGCGATCGCACACAATTACAATATAAACATATTTATATGAGTATGGGAGAATGTTTTGTGAGATGGAAATGTCAGAAGCGATCAGTAAGTCAATTTCCGGTAGAGTACGCTAGCGCTTAAGTTCTTTCCGCTTAGTTAATCCTTATGGCCAGTGGAATCTCACGTGTGCTGCTCGCCTCACGATTTCATTGTCCTTTTCAGGCATATCTAACCCACATTATAATATTATTCTAGGGCAGTCTCTTTTTACAAAAGTGAACTAACGCACGTGTGTCATTTATTATGCTAGATATTTTTTTCGCTTCTGTGTTCTGGATTTTGGAGCTCTTGATTTTAGGTTAGGTTTATATTTCTTGGTTATTATATGTATATATATAGTAGCTGATTGCTGAAAGCATAAATCTATGACAAGTCTCATAATTAGATGGAACGACATATTGGGTTTTAGTAATTTTAGTAATAACGTTATTTCACATAATTTCGTTGAGTTTAATTGATCAGTAAGAGAGTTTCCGAACTTGTGAGAAAGACTTGAGAGAGATGGATCAGGGGTAAAAGGTTATCATTTGCCGATGCGTGTACTCGCTTTGCTTGAGATCTTTAATGTACACTCTATTAATATATTAACATTTTTACTCTTGAGCTAATAATGTAATATAGGTAAGTATACGTATACAGAAACTCAGTATTAATGAATAATGATGAATAAAATTAAAAAAAAAAAAGGGGAAGAGAGTTAATTGTTTCACAGCGGAAATGTGTCAAGGAGAATTTACGACAGAGAATGTGAGGACGAAAAATCAAAAACAAAATGAAATTGACAATGAATATTCCGAGCGAAGGCATCAACCAAACGAAATACGGGGCTACAGATTTTTCAACTCCCGCATTCTTTATCATTTTTTATCTGTAGGTACATATATCGTGTTAATCGTATATTTTTAAAGCTCTCAACAAGTTATACTGGGATACTCATCGCTCCGTCCCATCGTATCCGGAGTTTCGAGTCCCGAGAGGCTACTGGTTGAGGGATTTTTGTTTCGAGGACGTAAAAAATGAATTCGTTGAAAATAGCCGATCGAAATAATTTTTTAGAAGAGTCACTCATTTGTTTTTTCATTGTTTTTAACAGGAAAAATACTCTACGCTCGTCATAAAAAATGACAAGTGTCATCAAGTTATTTTATAATTTTATTTCTAATAAAGATAATAATAATAATAATAATAATAATAATAATAATAATAATAACAATGACCTATAAAAAAATCGTATAATTATTAAAAACAAATTTGATAATTTTTTCTAAAAAAAAACCCCTGAAACCATACTAAAAAAACTGATAATAATAATAATGATAATCTGTTTTTTTTTTTTTTAAATTTAAATAATATAATTTTCTTATCATTATTACGAATGATTCTCGCAGAATATAAAATGAAAAATCAAAATGAATTCATATATACGTTAGAGTAAATATTAAATTTGGACGTAGAATTTAAAGAATAAATATAATACTTCCCATTTCATCAAATTTATTCATTTTTCATCATAAATATAGTTATACTAGTCTCGTCTGTTTCTCTCTATTTAAATCAATACACGACACGCACGTTGACAGAGTTAAGTCTCACCTTATTAACCGTGAGTGCTGGTGTCAGTCACTATTAAACCCATTTTTTTTTTTAAATTTATTTTTCCCATTTTCATCAGCCACGGCAATACTTTTAATGGCCAGTGCAAATACAGATATAGAGATCGTAGTGTATAAAAAAAAATTAAAACCGTCAATCGAACCGTAAATTTAATCGAGACTTGAAATCCAAATATTATTTTTTTTTTTTATTTTTTGACGGATCTTTCGGATGAAGAAGTTGATTTTTTAAATGAAATGAAATGAAGTATCGTATAACGAATAGTCGGATCCAGTCAATGCTATACTATGCACTACATATATAAATTTTTTATATCATACCAGTGAAGGTGAAAAAGGATGAATAAAAAATGAAGGTGTGGATGAATCAATCCGGAGATTGCCGTTGGGTCGTGTATTTTCCTGATTGGCTGCTATGGCCACAATTGTGCGGCTTTTGTCCATGTATACGCACACAAAAGATTCGACTATTAAAATTTCAAATTGACCATATACCTCTGCAAATTTACGACACCAACTTCCGATTTATTTTTTTTCCCACAAAAAAAAAATTTTTTAATTTATTAAGCTCGATAAATTTTTTTGATAATTTAAGACAATTAAACTCGAATCTTGAGTCCTTAAAATAAACTCGAGTACAAATTAATTTATTCAATAAAGCAGCGACGGATCTACGAATTATGCTTGTAGATTAAAAAAAATAAAGATTGATTGCGAGAGAATTAGTTCATCTACTTCGAGTATTAAGCGTTAAGTTTAAATGCTATTAAATTAATTTCAATTTAGTTTTAAAAAATTTTCCAAATGATTAATTATTAAAAAATGTTTATCTAGACTTGCAAAAATTTTTTATATTAAAAAATTATTTCGTAAGTCATGATAATCGGATTCAAGTAAATAAATATTGCGAGTCGTAAAACGACCATTAAAATAATCGGTTTTATTTGAATATCTGCTGTACTTACTCACGTACTTAATATGTAGGTAATTATTTACGCTTCACTTAAGCGGCTTTAAAAATAATCATTTTAAAAAGTGTCAAGCTATTTATTATTTGTTAACTTTTTTAGCTTGCAATAAAAATAGGTCAGACAGTTTCAAACAATAATATGACCATATATGACCATATTAGGATATGTAGAGCCAAATATATCCTAATATGGTCTGAAACGATCATATGTCGGCTAATATGGTCATATAAAATCATTTTTTCCTATGTTCAAATACGGCTAATTTCCATATCAGGCCATATATAAGCATGTAAAGATTACTTGAAAATGTATTCTTAAACGTGTGAAAAAGGAAAAGAATATAAAACACATGCAATTCGCTACTTAAAAAAGATTTATATTAACTATGTTATAAAATCTCCCCAGGAAGTAAAGTAGGCTAATTTATAAAAATGAAAGCAAGTTCACTTAATCCAAAAATATTCGACTTTACCCCGTTAGATAAAAATAATAATAAAAGTTATATTCAGCGGAGCAGAGTCCTCTTGTCACTTTCAATGGTAAAAAAGTGAAAGAAAAAGCTTTTAAATAAATTAACTATAATACTTGATCACATAATTAAATTTATCTTTACAAAAAAGGTACAAAGCGGATAAGAGTAAAAAAGTAAAATAACGGGTAGATAAGGATAAAATAAAATAAATGAATGTAATTTTAAAAAATCCAGTGAAAAATGATTTAACAATGTAAATCAAGTGTAAGTGAGAGATAAAAAAGAGGAGAAAAGCGTTAAAAAACCCAATGAAATGAAGTTAAGTTAAGTGAACCTGAGAGTAACAGAAGATTGACGAGTTACCAGTTGTCAAGAGTGTTCTTGCAAATGGTCGAGGGTGTAAAGCACCAAATGGAAGGACAGTGATAAAAGGTCCAAAAATACTGTGGGTAAAAAATAAAAAAAAAAACGTACTCTGTGAAAAGTCTTGGAGAAAAATAGTAGAAAGAAAACTAAACTAAACCGTAGAAAAAAAATAGTGTGGGTGAGCAGAAGGGGAGGGAGGTACGGTTGACAAAGGATGAAAAGACTTCCGAAAGAGTGTTCTACCGAAAACCACTTCCGTCATCTTGCCATTCTTAATTCGCGCTTTAATAAATTAAAACACTAATTTTAAACTCTATTTCTTTGTTATATTTTATATTGTGATATACTTTTTTATTTTTACGTGTACTTTTATTATAGGTGACGCTGAACACTCACACAACTTGGTCTATACCTATTACACATTATATTACTGCATTACTCGACTCTGGTTCGAGTAAACTTCTTTAGTACGTACTCTTTTGCGGTTTACCGGTCACATTTCACTCAGTAACACTCGGCACTTTGCCAAAAATTATTACTCAAGTTGTTTATTTCAACACTTCTCGTCTATGATTGTCATTTTGAAAAACTTACGATTACTTTCGTGTAATTAATTATTTTTTTTCGCTTTTCATAGAAAATTATCCAGGCTATTTGATTAAATAATGATTTGAATGATAATTTATCGTTGTAAATCCAGGAATTAATATTAAATATCCCTTGAAAAATTTTCTGATGTGGCCTAATAAGTCCATATCAGAAAATTAGCCACTTATTTGCATAAAAGATCATATTAGGCCGTATCGTAGCATAAAAGGCCACACCAAGACAAATTTGACTTGACATAGCTTGATATGCCCATATCAGACTCGATATGGCCAATTTTGATATCGTCCCGTTTCTATGTAAACCTCGTATCTACAAAATCGTAATTTTCGGTAAATCGATAAAAACGTTTAGAGTTACTTAATTTTGATGAAAATTTATAACTAATTTGAAATTTATACTCTTCATTTATCACCTTAAAAAAATTAAACATGATTTTCGCTATCTGCATCGATACCTTGTTGTTATTGTCAATTTATTGTAGATACGAGTTTTCTCATCAAATACCCTGGTAATTTTTTTGCAGATACGAGGTTTTGAAACGAAAAAAAATTTTTTTTTCCATAAGATCATTGGCGAAAAATTTTGTTATGCAAGGCTTTCAATTTATTATTTTTTTATATTTATTTATTAAAACAAATTCATTTGATTTTGATTTAATATGTTATAAATTATGTGATTACTATTTATAATATAATTTAATTATTTTTAATTTCCGCTAAGGAAATCGAAGATCTTCAAAAATCGGGAAGTTATTGGTTTTACTCCCTTTTGTAAAAATTAAGTTTTCACTAGATCTCGACGTTTCAATGTCTCAGGAAGCTTCCCTGACCACCCCCGCGATGATGTCTGTATGTATATATATATCTATCT
Source organism: Cotesia glomerata (assembly GCF_020080835.1). Lineage (NCBI taxonomy): Eukaryota > Metazoa > Arthropoda > Insecta > Hymenoptera > Braconidae > Cotesia > Cotesia glomerata. The sequence goes on from NC_058162.1 coordinate 9,795,993, forward strand.
ATATATATATATATATATATATATATATATATATATATATATATATATATATATATATATAGGGGATCCCATTTTTGATCTCACTCATCACGAAATCTCAGAAACTATTAGGTCGATTGACTTGAAATTTGGTAAGAATATTCCTTTTGCCGAGTAGAGGTCAGCTAAAAACGGATTTTACGAAATTCCACCCGCAAGGGGTCTTGCGGGGGAGTTAACAATAGAAAATTTCCATTTTTTTTATTAATTTATGTGTGTAGTCATTTGTTTTTTATTTCCGTCAATAAAACAAAAGACGATCGTTTTTTCGTCATTCTTTTTTTTTCTAGCTTATAAAAAAGTCGGAAAAATGTATAACATCAACTCTACGCTTTCAATGCTTCTCCATCCACACCACCCCACGCATCCACCCCCCACTCCCACGCATCTACCCACGCATCCATCCATGCACTCCTACGCATCCATCCATGCACTCACCCACATCTATATATATATGAGATTTCCACGTATATAGTCACTCATCACGATATCTCTGGAACCATAAGACCTAGAGACTTGAAATTTGGTAGGAATATTCTTTTTACCGAGTAGAAGTCAGCTAAGAACGGATTTAACGAAATTCCACCCACAAAGGAGGTTGCGGGGGCGTTAACAATCAAAAATTCCCATTTTTAAACTATAGCTCCTATCTACTCCAAATTTAGTAAGAATCTTCTGTAAGAGATCTAGAAATAATCTATGAACGAACTTTACGATATTACACCCCACAGAGGGTTACGGGGGTGGGTATTAACAATGAAAATTTTTAATTTTCAAGCTATAGCTCCTACAGACTCCAAATTTGGTAGGAATTTTTTATAAGTAATGTAAAAATAATTTATGAACAAATTTGATGATATCCCACCCACAGAGGGTTGCAGGGGTGGGTATTAACCATGAAAATTTGTAATTTTCAAGCTATAGCTCCTACAGATTCCAAATTTTATAGGAAATTTCTGTACGTGATGTAAAAATAATTTATGAACGAATTTTACGATATCCTACCCCAAAGAGGATTGCGGGGGCGTTAACAATAAAAAATTCCCGTTTTCAAACTATAGCTCCAATAGACTCCAAACTGGGTAGGAATTTTCTGTAAGAGATGTAGAAATAATATAGGAACAAATTTTACGATAGCTCACCCCACAGTGGTTTGCGGGGGTGGGTATTTACAATTAAAATTTTTAATTTCAAAGCTATAGCTCCTATAGACTTCAAATTTGATAGGAGTCTTCTATATGTGATATACAGGGCCTGGAAGTTCAGGCTCAACAATAAACAGTAGAAAAAGAGCGAAATTCGGTTAATAATCAAAAGCAAAGTGACAAACGCGAGCAAATTCACGCGCATGAATTTATGCTATAGCATATGCATGAAATGTCAAAACGAAAGTGAGGTTGGCTGCGAAACACGTGGATATAAGCAACAAAACCTCAAATCGTAAAATAAATAATAATTTTATAGTGAATTTAATGCCAATAAAAAATATTTCTCAATGTGAGCATGTGAGGAGCGAGAAAATAAATTCAGCAAAGATTTTTAAAATTTTCAGATAACTTTATTGTCAAAAATATAGATTGTCTTAGACTACAACAATTTTATTTTTTTTTTATTTTTTTGAACTAGAATATCAATTAACAAGACCCCTAGATGACACAAAAAAACTATTTTTTTGTCCGACGAAGGCGGAAGCGGCAACTTTGTTTAGCGCAGCGGCACGAAAGTTGCCACTTTCCGCCCGGAGGCCAAAATAGTATATTACACACCGAGGAAAGTAAAGTAAGAAATGTCTCAGATCACATGTAATTGTTGGCCGAGGCGAAGCCGAGGTCAACAAATATGTGATCTGAGGCTTTTTTATTTACTTCCCGAAGAGTGTATGCTATTTTTTTGCTCGACGAAGGCAGAAAGCGGCAATTTCGTTTAGCGCAGCGGGCCGAAATTTGACGCTTTCTGCCCGTCGAGCAAAAAAAAATTTTTGCCCAAGGTTCTTTTAAATATCCTTTAAATGTCACTGGAAGTCAATCTCTAATGCCAGCGTATGCTAATTTTCAAATAAAAGTGACAAGTAGCCCAACAGAAAGTGTCGCTGGTGTCCCTATAAAAGAAAATGTAGCCGACATGTCTCTAAGTGTCCCAAGAACCGAAGATGTCGCACACGAGTCACTGAGGTGATCCAGGAACAAAAAGTGTTGCCCATTTATAGCTGAAATGTCTCAGGAACAGAAAGTATTGCCCACGTGTCGTTGAAGTGTCCAATGACCGAGAAGTGCCGCCTACGTATCAACGAGTGTCGCTCATGTGTCGCTCAAGTGTCCGAGGTAAAAGAAGTGGCGCTCAGGTGTCCTCCATGTATCGCTGGAATGTCAAACAGAGGAAGTGACGCCCTTATGTCACTGAAGTGTCGCTCACTTGTCCCCGTCCCTGTTTGAAAACTCCAATAGGATCCCATCAAAAGCCACTTAAAAACCAATCAATTTTATTGGTTTCTATGTGGCTTTTGTCGCTTTTGATAGGATCTTATTGGAGTTTTCCAACAGGGGTAACGCTCATATGTCGCTGGAGTATCCGAGGAACAGAAAGTGTCGCTGAGGTGTCCTCCAAGTGTTACTGGAATGATTCAAACACAAGTGTCGCTCATATGTTGCTGTAGTATCCACAAACTAGAAGTGTCGCCCACGTGTCCACGAAGTGTCACTCATGTGTCGCTGAAGTATCCGAGGCAAGGATAGTGTAGCCGACGTGTCGATGGAAGCTCTCAGGATCAGAAAGTGTCACAATGTGTCGCTGAAAAATAAAATATTGTGAAAATATCACTATGATTCTTTGCACATGATACTGAATTCAGCAGACGGTTAACGAATTTTAAAATTATTCACGAAGTTACTGTTTATGAAATCAAAATTTACAAATTCTTTTCTCTGAATAAATTTGTAAAAAGGGATCCACATAGATCAGACTACGTGTACTATAAAAATCGGCTGGGAAAAAATTCCAATAATTGTTAGTTGTTCGCCAAATTTAGACTTGTACCACTAACCGGTTTAAATTATGTCTTCCATGTTGAGTGTCGCGTATGTGTCGCTGGCGTATCAAAGGCACAGTAAGTGTCACTGAGGTGTCCTACAAGTGTCGCTAGAATGTTCAAACAGAAAGTGTCGCCTAATCTTCGCTAAAGTGTCCACAAACTAGAAGTGTCGTCCACGTGTCCACGAAGTGTCGTTCATGTGTCGCTGGAGTATCCGAGGCGAAGAAAGTGTCGCCTACGTGTCAATGAAACGTCTCAGGGTCAGAAAGTGTCGCCATGTGTCGCTGAAAAAAATAAAAATTTTGAAAATATCACTAGGGTTCTTTGCACATGACACTGGATTCAGCAGACGGTTGACGAGTTTTGAAATTTTTTACTAAGTTAATGTTTATGAAATAAAATTTCACAAATTTATTTGTCTGAATAAATTATTAAATAGTATCGATTCAAATAGATGTTTCCGAGGCACAGAAAGTGTCACGGAATTTTCTGAAAAATAAAATACGTCGCTTACGTTTTGTTGAAGTGTTTTCAGAACAGAAATCGTCTCTGGCGTGTCTCTCACGTGTTGCTGAAGTGTCTTAAGTGTAGAAAGTGTCGCTCATGAGTGCCAGGAACAGAAAGTGTCTCCATGTGTCAATAAAAAAATAATGTCTTAAAAATATTGCTAGGGTTCTTTGCACATCACACTGAATTTACTAGACATCTTGTAATTGTTCACAAAACAGAAATTTACGGATGAATTTACATAAATAAATTTTTAATGAGTACGGATCCAAATAGATCAGAATACTTGTATTATAAGAATCAGCTCAGAAAAATTTCATTGATGTCAGTTGAAAAAAATTGTTGTAGTCTTAGACAATCTGTATTTTTGGCAATAAAGATATATCTGAGAATTCTAAAAAAACTTTGCTGAATTTTTTTTCTCGCTCCTCACATGCTCACGTTAAGAAATATTTTTTATTGACATTAAATGCACTATAAAATTATTATTTATTTTACGATTTGAGGTTTTGTTGATTAATATCCACGTGTTTCGCAGCCAACCTCACTTTCGTTTTGACATTTCATGCATATGCTGTAGCATAAATTCATGCGCGTGAATTTGCTCGCGTTTGTCACTTTGCTTTTGATTATTAAACGAATTTCGCTCTTTTTTTACTGTTTATTGTTGAGCTTGAACTTCCAGGCCCTGGTGATATAGAAATGATCTAAGAACGGATTTAACAACGAATCACCTCCAATAAGGATCGCGGGAGTGGGTGTTGACAATAAAAAATGTTCATTTCCAAAATATAACTTCTGAAAACTCTAAATTTGGTAGAAATCTTTTATTTCTCCTGTAGAGATCATCTCAAAATGGATTTCAATAAAGTTTACTTCCGATAGGAATTGCGGGGGTGGGTGTTAAAATCTAAAATTTTAATTTCCAAACTGTAACTTCGACAGACTTCAAATTTGGTGGGAGTCTTCATGTATCATGTCAAGTTCAGCTAAGAATGAATTTTATCAAATTTCAACCCCAAAGGGACTGCGGAGGCGTTAACAATGAAAATCTTTCTTTTTAAAACAATAGTTTCTATGGACTCGAAGTTTTGTTGGAATATTTTATTTTTAATGTAAAAATCATCTCGAATAGGATCTTACGAAATTTCTCTCTCACATAAGAGTGCGGGAGTGACAGTTGTCAAAAAATTCATATTCTTCAAATATATTTCCTAGAGATATAAAATTTGATAGAATCTTAAAAGAAACAGGTAATTACAGGGATGGCCTCCAAGGTCAACGGATTAAAATATTTTCCTTTTTTAATAATTATATTTTCTTACCACAATCGTCTCTTTGGCAGCGGCGAAAAAGTCATTGTAAGGTTTCTAAAATTTAACTTTACATGTAGCTATATAGTCAACGGATTAAGTATTTTGCATACATTTTATTTTTGCTGATCACATAACCAATGAATTGTTCTTATTACGGGATCGCGGGAATGTAACAGATTAAAATGAAAACATTTTCTAAACACTTGAGATGTGGAAAAGAAATTTGGCTATTCATTTTAAGAGATTTCGTAAAATCAAAAATTAAAATCGTAAATCCAAAAATGATTATTCATTTTTGGAGAAAGCCACGGGAATGTTATAGTGATTGCACATTGAAAGTTACAATGGATATTCGCTAGAATTATGACATGGATAAAAGGTACAGGCCAATCCGATAGAATTTTGAATCTGTGCAAGTCAGAACAATACACCAATTGAATTTCAAGTCTAGATCTCAAAATACAATTCTATAAAGTGCCCAGTGGAGCGGGCGGGTAACAGCTAGTATATATATATATATATATATGTATGTTTTTTTTTTTTTTTTTTTTTTTTATAGAGGACGTCAAATACCTTTACGTATACCAGGACAAGATGTTTGTCCTCGGTATGTCGGACTCGGATATTATTGACAACAATACCGACTAAATATCCTCTTCTCTCTTTCCCCATAGATGTTACGGGGAAGACTGAATCGGGATCGCGTTAGCATTATTTCAATCCAGTCCGTGTTGCATCTCACAACGGTTGTTCCTAGTTACTAGTCTCTTTCTGCGATCTTTTCCTTTAAAAGACGCTGCGCATAGGCTGCGACAGCTGACCAGTTATCTTTTTTTTTATCATGCAGATTACTAAGCTCTCAGGGGAGAGCGTGGTGCCAATAGTTTCATCAGTACTGCTTTTGTAGTTCTTCCACCGGTCTCACTCAAAGAACGTGAGCTCGACGTTGTCAATTTTGTCTGGGCAGTATTTGCATGTTGGTGTGCTGTGCAGTCCCATCTTAAAAAGATAGGCATTGAACTGCCTATGTCCCGTCAATAGCTGGGTCAAGAAAAAGTCCGTTTCTCCGTATTCCCGAGAAAGCCAGACGTTGATGTTTGGGATCAGGCGTGCCGTCCATCTGCCCGTCTCTTCCGATGTCCATCAGTCCTGCCACTCTTGTTGCGTTTCCACCTTTATCCTCGTTCTTGCGTCCTTCATGTTTTCGTCACTGTTTTTAGCGTCATAGAGTTTCGCTCTCTCAAACGCGAGTAGGTCGATGGGTGCGGCTCCCACAATGACCAATATAGCCGCTTCGGAAACCGTTCGATAGGCGCAGGAAACCCTGAGAGCGCCTCGCCGCTGCACTGCCGCTATTTTTCGTCGGTAGGTCTTCTGTTTCAATATGTCTGCCCATATTTCTGCTCCATAAAGCAGTACCGAGTGGACTACTTCTAGAAGAACTCTTCTCTTTTTGTTTCTTGGTCCCATAGTGTTGGTCATGATTCTTGCTAGGCTAGACACCGTCTTGCTGGCTTTCTTGCATGCACTGTCAAGGTGTTCGCGGAAAGATAGTTTCTCGTCTATCATTACCCCTAGATAGCGCAGGGCCCTTGTTGACGTCAGTGTTGTTTCTTCCATGTCCACAGCGAATGGTTTTGGGAACCATTTTTGACGTGTCAGAACAACCATCTCGGTTTTATGCTTGGCGAGTTTCAGGTGGTGTTTATCAAACCAGGTCTCGACGGCGTCAATGGTTTCCCGGATCAGTAATTCGGCCTCTTCTACGCTGTCTACTACTATCGTGGCCGCAATGTCGTCTGCAAAGCCCGTTAGCTCTACTTGCTTTGGTCACGAGATTTCAAGAAGCTCGTCGTAGTCCGCATTCCATAGATCGGGCCCCATTATTGAGCCTTGCGGTACGCCAGCCGTTATGGTGTATTTTTGTGGGCCTTCCGTAGTTTCCGCTATTAGCTTTCTTTCGTCCAGGTAGTTGTCGAATAGTGCCAGATTCTCTAGCTCCGCGTCAAACTTGTGCTCCAGAGCATCTAAAATGTCTCTCCAATTTGCGCTGTTAAATGCGTTTTTGACATCTAGCGTGAGGAGGAGACATACTTTACGAGCTTTGAGGCTACCAGACCATGCTTGTGTTGCTATCTTTATAACTTTCTCGATCGCTCCGACTGTCGAACGACCTTTCCGGAAGCCATGCTGGTTGGTGGCAAAACCTCCAGCACGGTCGATGTCGTTGCGAAGTCTCCCTTGTATGAGCTTCTCGAGCAGTTTTCCAGTAATGTCTAGCATACAGAGGGCTCTAAACGACGAAGGTGTTACGGGGGTTCCCTTTCCTTTGTCTAAGAGAACCAATCTCTGCCGCTTCCAGACCGCGGGGAACGTGCCAGTTGCCAAGCATGCATTGTAGGTGTTCAGGAGTATTTCTGGGTGTTCCAGGGCTACAATCTTGATCACTGCTGCCGGGATTCCATCAGGTCCAGGTGCCTTTCCTGTTTTGAGTGACTTGGCCGCGTCTTGTAGTTCCTTAGTTGTGAAGGGTGTTCCTTCGCTGTTTTTAGCGTAGTGTTTCTTCTCCCGCGGCGGGTGTTTGGGGAAAAGCTTCGCTACAATGCTGTCCATTAAGGCAGGAGACTTCGGCGCCTCTGGTGAAGCCTTTCCTAGTCGTTTGGTGACAATTTGGTAGGCTTTGCCCCAGATGTCCTTGTCGAGATCATTACAGATCTGTTTCCACAATATCGCTTTTCTTGCTTTAATGGCTCGGTTTAGCATCTTTTTGGCCTACTTGTACTCTTTTGAATACAAGTCCTCGCTTAGGGAGCGTTTCGCGGCTCTCGTTGCGCGGCGACGTAGCTTATGACATCTTTTGCGAAGTTCTGTTATGTCTGTTGACCACCAGTACGCCGGCCTGTGGAAACTCCTATTTTTCAGTCGCGGCATAGAGGCGTCACATGCGGCAGCAATCTCCTTCATCATATTTAGCACTGCCTTTTCCGTCTCGCTGCAGGTATCTGGAGTCGGGTTGTTCTGAAGGATAGACCAGCTTCGTGCAAGTGAAGCTCGCAATGCCTCTGGATCAAGCCTTCTGGCATTCCACTTCCGCTTAGAAAGGTCGCGTTGTGAAACCGGAGTAGATGACAATCCAAGGTTGAATGTCACAAACTGGTGGTCACTGTATTCTTCGGATACAGTCCAGTCTTCGATCATGTTGGCAGTCCTTGGAGTCGCCAACGAAATGTCGAGGATGGACTCTTGGTACCCTGGTCTTCTAAAGGTCGTGGTGCTCCCGGTGTTCAGCACTATGAGGTCGAGTCTAGCCACGACGTCAGCGACCTCGTTACCTCTGGTGTCGGAAAAAGCAGCGCCCCACTCAGCCGATTTAGCGTTGAAGTCTCCGGCTACGATGACTTCGCCGTTGAACTTAGTGACCGCATCTTCTATATTTGCCAGTTTCTGTCGGAACATACTAATCCCTTCGTTAGGTGAGAGATAGACGCTCATGAAGTAGGTTGTGGGGGTTTGAATCCAGACAAAACCTGCTCCACTTCCACTGTTGTTGACGGTAACGTTCTTTTGTGTTCACAATCCAAATTGCTGCTGTGCCAGTTTCATCTGCGAACCATGTTTTACCTTCGATGTTTAGATATTGCTCGCAGATAAAGCAGACGTCGATTTTATCTTCAAAGATACGCTGGCGCAGCAGGTTTTTCACCAAGGCGCACCTATTCAGGTTGCCTTGTAGTATGCGAGTAATTTCTGCCCTCTCTTGGCTTCTGCAAGTGCTGTGCGGAATGCCCTGCAAGCTCCAGTGCCAGAAATATGGCATAGACCATCCTGGGCATCTTTGTCCGGAGCACAAAGGAAGCATTTTGGGTTCTCCGTGCAATTTACGGCCTTGTGGTTCTCTCTGCCACATTTGTAGCAGCACCTGCCTCTGTTTAGTCCCGCATACTGGCGTAAACACTCAGCCGGTGTCCAAAACTAAGACATTTAAAACAGCGGGTTACTTTTGCAACTGGGCGTATACGTCAGTTCACCCAACCGATCATTATATGGGCCTTGTCAAGGGCCTTAATCGCACTGGCCTCGTCTACTTCGCAGAAGGCTGCTCGATTTCCTCGTGGTATGGGTTTTGTCAAATTTACCTGTTTGACCTCCAGGCTGTCAGTGAATTCACGTTTGAGTGCTTCACGGACTTCGCTCTCGGTAGCGATTTCGTCCAAGTCGAGGATCTCGATCGTTGTTGTTGGTGTTAGCGTCTTGACCGTGCCGATGTTTGCAGTGGCTGACCTTACTGCATCGGTGAAAGCCTTGCTGTCTTCGATCTTTCGAGCCATTTCAAGGAGAACGCCTCCGTGTTTCGTCTTTTTAATAGACTTTATGTCTACGCCCGTCTCGACAGGGCTTACCTTGGCCTTGATTTCCTTTAGGATATCGGCATAAATTTGGCCGTCTACTGGTTGGACAAGAACAGCCTTAGTTCTTATCTTCTTTCTCCTCGGTTTCTTAGAGGCACCCTTACTTGGCTGGTTTTGAGCTTTATTAGGGGGAGCCGCTGTTTCATGCTCTTTTTCCTTCTTCTTCCTATTTCGGTCCATTGTAGTCCAGACGTCCTCCCGGGCTGTCTTTTTCAGTGGTGGCTTCTCGATTATTGAAGAAGGGCTGGGCGTGGACAGCTGCCTCTTCTTGTTATTGTCCTTTCCTTGCTGTGATAATTTTTTAGGAGTGACCAAAGATGGCTGTGGTTTTTTGGTCAGACTCGGAGTTGTTTGGGTCGTTGAGGCCGACATGCCTGGTGATTTGTTGGCTAATCTATATGCTGTAGTGATAGATGTAACCAATTTTCTAATCTCATGATGGAGATTCTTTTTGTCTTTTATAAACTCGGCTAACTCTTCGATCTTGATGCTCTTCGAGCTCAAAAATACAAATTTCGTGTAGTTTTGAGCTCTCCGAGAATTAAGACTCATAAGGCCTACAGAGGTACTCAGACAGCTGTTGTGACACTACCAGCAGCTGCAGCGCGGAAGATATTGACAGGAAGCGGTAAAGTCCGGATCGGCTGGGCCAACTGCCGAATCCGAGCTACGAGGAGACCAATCCAATGTTTCAAGTGCTGGCACTTTGGACATCTTGGATCCCAGTGCAAGAGCAATGTGGATCGGTCTAAGCTATGTATTAGGTGCGGACAAGAGGGACACAAGATTGCTGAATGCAAAAACCCAGCGAAATGTGTATTATGCGCGGATCAAAGTGCGGAGAACTCGGCTCATCATGCCGGCGCATCCAGGTGCCCAGTATTTAAAGAGGCACTCCAGAAGATAACAAACAAACAGACATGAAGATATTGCAGCTAAACCTAAACCATAGCGAAGCTGCACATGATCTGCTTATGCAAACAGCAAGAGAACTAGAGTTAGACTTAGTAATGATAGCAGAGCCATACAGATACCTGAATACCCAGCCTTGGGAATCTGACAGCACCACCAAGGCTGTCATCTGGTCTTGTGGTAAGCATCCCTTCCAGAGTGTAGTTAACAATGATAATGCCGGCTTTGTAGCAGCAACAGTAAACGGCATCCGTTTCTACAGCTGTTATGCACCACCTAGCCTATCCATTGTGGAATTCACTGAATTCTTGGACAAACTGACCGAGGACGCCAAGCAGCACTATCCGGTCGCGATTGCCGGTGACTTCAACTCCTGGGCAGTAGACTGGGGCAGCAAGCAGACAAATGCGCGAGGAAAAGCACTCCTAGAAGCTTTCTCTACACTAGATGTAGTCCAGCTCAACAGTGGTGATACGCCAACCTATACTAAAGGAGAAGCAAGCTCTATCGTAGATCTCACTTTCGTCAGCAGCAGCCTCATCAGTGGGAAATACGACTGGAAGGTGATGGATATCTACACAGCCAGTGACCACAAGGCAATTCTCTGGGAAATATCACATGACCGGAATACAAGAAGACCAATCAAGTCATTCAATACCATTGGATGGAAAGTGAAGCCTTTTGACACAAGCACATTGGTAATAGCCCTTAATAGTGAACCGATTACTACTGGATCCGCAGAAGAAATGACCAAGAACCTGATGAAAAGAGTTGTCCAGGCCTGTGACGCCAGTATGGTCCGGAAACACAGCATAAGCCAACGCCCGGCAGTGCACTGGTGGAACGACCACATCAGTGTTCTTCGGAAAGAGTGTCTAAAGAAAAGAAGAATATCCCAGCGTGGCTATCGACGACCTAACTCTGCGGAGCTGGTCGCAGAATACAAAAAAGCCCGTCAATCATTGAACAAAGCTATCAAGGATAGTAAGAGACAATGCTGGAAAGAGCTCATCAACGAGGTGGATAAAGACGTGTGGGGTAGGCCTTATAAGGTGGTTATGACCCACCTAAAAAAACAACAAATGCCATCACCTACGTGTCCTCAACTTCTCCAGAAAATCGTCACTGCACTATTCCCACAGCAACGCAACTTCGATTACCAGTTCGCGCCAGGTGAACTGGATGACACTCCACCTGTCACTGAAGAAGAACTGCTGGAGGCCTGTAACCGTGTAGGGAATAATAAAGCGCCGGGATTGGACGGAATCCCTAATATAGCCTTGAAAACCATCATAAAGGCAGCTCCAACATTATTCCTAGACGTTTATAATTCATGCCTTAAGGAGGGGACTTTCCCGCATAAGTGGAAACAGCAACGATTGGTACTGTTACCTAAAGGGAAGAAACCACCGGATGAACCGTCATCTTACCGCCCACTTTGCATGCTAGATACAGCGGGTAAGATATTTGAACGCATAATTCACCAGAGAATTGAAGCAATAGTCGACCCACTCCTGGCAGACAATCAGTATGGATTCCGGAAAGGACGATCAACCCTGGACGCAATCAAACTGGTTGTTGATACGGCCAAGGAAGCAATCGCAGGAACCAGATGGAAGGGTGGAACGAAAGAGTATTGCCTGGTGGCGACCCTAGACATCAGAAACGCATTCAACTCCGCCAATTGGGAATGCATCATGCAGGCCCTCCAAGAGAAGAATGTACCAGAATACCTTCTTAAGATCGTAACAAGCTACTTTGAAAATAGGGTCTTGAAGTATGACACGAAGAACGGTCCGAGGGAGTATGATATTACTGGAGGGGGACCACAAGGTTCAGTCCTAGGCCCGCTCATGTGGAATATTATGTATGACGGTCTATTAAGACTAACTCTGCCAAGAAACGTCAAACTCGTAGCATATGCAGATGACGTAGCCATAGTGATTGTTGCCAAACACCTTGACGAGATAAACCATATGTTCGATCTCACTTTTGAGCGCGTTGACCGGTGGATGGACGCAGTGAACCTGCAACTGGCGCAACACAAGACTGAGGCAGTGCTTATTACCAGCAGAAAAGTGGTAGAGATCATTAAGCTGAAAGTCGGCGAACAAGAAATCACATCACAACCTTATATCCGATATTTGGGAGTGATGCTTGATGCCCGACTCAACTTCAAGCAGCAAGTGGAACATATCAGTGCCAAAGCGTCAGTAGTGAGGGCTAGTCTCGCACGACTGATGCCGAACGTCGGAGGCCCAAAACAGAGCAGGAGGCTATTATTGTCATCAGTAGTCATATCGGTGCTCACTTACGGAATATCCATTTGGGCCGACGCATTAAAGACGCAAGAATCATGGAGAAAGGCTGGACCAGTATATCGACTGAGTGCCCTACGAGTAGCTAGTGCCTTTCGCACTATATCAGAAGAAGCAGTGTGCGTCATTGCTGGAACCCTACCTCTTAGAGTTCTAGCAGAGGAAAGGCGGACCCTTTACCAACGAAAAAGATCAACTGCACTGAGCCCTGAAGAACTTAGAATTGAAGAACGGCAGAAGAGCATAGGCCGATGGCAACTACAATGGGATGCTGCAGAGAAGGGTAGGTGGACGCACCGTCTCATACCTCGGATCGACATTTGGCTTAACCGGAATCACGGTGAGGTCAATTACTATCTTACGCAGATGTTGTCGGGACATGGGTGTTTTCGAGAGTATCTACACCGCTTTAAGCACGATGACTCTTCGGAGTGCCCGTCCTGCCCAGGAGCTGCTGAAGACGCGGAGCACGTCTTCTTTGTATGTCCTCGTTTCGATCCACAGCGTGAAGAACTGGAGAGGATCCTGAACCAGAGAATACAACCAGATTCACTAGTAGAAGCAATGTTGTCATCAGAAGCTGCCTGGAACGCTACCAACACGTTTGCAACAGAAGTCCTTAAAGACTTGCGTTCCACCGAAAGAAAAAGAGCAAATAGCAGAAGATAGAAGGAAGGTAGTTAACACCTTAGCCACCAGAAGGAAGAGCAGTAGCTAGATCCTCCCTTCACGAAGTAATGCCTGACGGCGGTTTCCATGAGGGATTAGAGGAAAGAAGGAAAAGGGGTTTAGGGTTTAGTGGGTAGGGGCGTTAGTGTCGAGTTTTAGTATGACGCTGCGTCGAGTCGCCACATATCCAGGCCAAACAGCTATGCCTAGAATCCGTAAAAAGGATTCCCCCCCCTAAAAAAAAAAAAAAAAAAAACACACACACACACACACACACACACACACACACATACACATACAGACGTACGGACATCATCGCGAAAACATTCAGGGAAACTTCCTAGGAACTCAAAACGTCGAGATCTGATGAAAACTCGATTTTCGAAAAACGGGGTAAAAACAATAACTTCCCGATTTTTGAAAATTTTCAATTTTCTTAGCGGGAAGTTAAAAATTTTTTAAAATGTGGTTTTTTTGGATTAACTTGTAAACGGCTCTACCGATTAATTCCAAAAACTAATCAGCTCTTAACATAAAAAAACCACGTCGATCGCTGCCAGTCCGGTCAAAATCGGTTGATTCGTTCGTAAGTTATCGTTGACGAAAGAAAACCAAAATAAGTGTTTTTTCGGAATTACTCCGAAATTCGTAGTTCGATCAAATTAAACTTAAAGATTCTTTATGAGGCTTAAAAAATTGCTTTGAATGCCATCAACCGCGTAAAAATCGGTCCATTTATTCAAAAGTTATCGCGGTTTGAAAATTTTAAAAATAGTGTTGTGTCAAACTTCTATCAGACTTTTGAGCTCGAAGAGCTAAATAATATTTGTATGGATTCATATGGATAAAAAATAAATGTTAATCAACAAAATACAGTCAACTTAAGTGTGAACATGTTTACAAACGTTCAGTAATAAGACAACAACGCCATCTTAACGTTTTCGACCATACTTACGGCAGATACGAGGTTTTTTAATTCGAACATGTAGATACGAGAAAAATCAAAAGCTTCTAAAAAAAATTCTATCATTATTATGAACATTGCATGTTTGGTTTTACGTTACAAGAGTGCTAAGGAGTGATTTTCGCTAAAAATCTCAATTTCGAAAAAAATGGAGTTACGAGGTTTACACAGGAAGGGGACGATATATAATTCATATATAAATAAGTATACCAAATTTTGTGATTGAGCCATATATAGCCATAATATCTGTCATATATGCTCATACATAATTTTTCGATTAAACTTAGTGTTAAAAATTTCCGATAAGTGGCGTATGATTGCCGAATTGTCTCTTTACGAGAGAGTTAATTTTTAAGTCTGAAGTTTTACGGGTTTTTTTCATACTATATATTTTTTTGTTAACCCTTTAACGTTCTGGAGTCTCGAGAAATCTAGGTGTGAGCCTGGAAGGGGCAAAACTAATCATAACGCGTTATACGGTTGTGTGAGTAGCGGCTTGACTGTATAACGTGTCCGTGCGCCCCCTTCTACTATTTTTCAAGCCCCTTCTCTACAAAACAGACTATAGCTCTCTCACTTAAAGAATAAGACGGACGATTGAAATTGGGAGTAGGGATTCAAGGTCGACCGTTAAGGAATTAATTGTAAATATAAAAATTTTGATAATTTAAAAAAAGAAAATCATTAATTCAGTTAATTTTCTAAAATTAGTGTAATCATTCTTTCCATTTTTTATATTTTAAAGAAAAAATTTATTTTTATATGAGTGCAATTATTTTTTTTTAAATCCAAAGTTATTATTCAATTAAAAGAATATTACTGTTGGAATAAAAAATACATTTGTTGTGAGTATTTGTGATAGTCGTTAGAGTAGAAACATTCAATAATTAAATTAATTGACAATTAATATAATTGAGGTTATTCATTATTAATGCGGTGAATACACGTGCAGTTCATATTAAGAGAGGATTGGGAAAGATACATAAATAGATAACTAATTATTATGATAGAACGAATCTGACTAAACGGTTTTCCGTTTAGTCTTTACACTGATAGAAGGATTTGTTTATAGTTAAAAATATTTGTTAATATTTAACAAATCATTTATTAGAGACCACTTTTTAGTCCTTAACAAATATTTTTTAGTATTTAAAAAGATTTATTAATATTTAATAAATGAATATCAGATTTATTAAATACAAACGAATGATTTTAAATACTAAGAAATATTTGTTTAATACTAAAAAATGGTCTCTAATAAATGATTTGTTAACTATTAACAAATATTTTTTAGTACAAATAAATCCTTCTATCAGTGTATCTGGTTACCGTCCAGCATGCATTTTAAAATTAAATTAATTAGTATTAATACCAACAATTGTACCGATGAAATAACCGAGAGTACGGGCCAATAGCCACTGATTGAATAAATGGATTTGTTTATTTATTTTTAATTTGAATTTAGTATTAACAGCATTCAGAATGCTATTTTTAGTGAAACAAAAAAAAATAATTTGAGCCCAAAGCAATAGATTTAAAAAATCACTGTGGAAATTCATGAGTTATTGATTGCCGAAGTAAAAAGTGATCATGTTTTGTGTTGCCACTGATAACTGCAAAAACTTTATGTACAGCTTTCCGGCTGAAATTAACCGGATCCAGTGAAAAAAAAAAGATTTAATTAAATTCTCAAATTTTTATAAATGTGAAAAAAGTGAATTTAAAAAAAAATGAAAAAAATTTACCCTTTTATAGCTCTATAATTTTATTGTTTGGGTTTTATAAAGGGCTTTTGTGGACAGCTAAATTCTTTATCAGAACAGAATTGTAAAAAAAAATAGGAAAACGGTTGACCCTAAAGGCCTTCCCTGCAACTTCCCGCTAACTCCATACCTAAACGCTTAACATTTCACTTATTTTGTTTTTGAGCTCTTTGAGCTCAAAAGTACAATTTCTGTATTATTTCACGTTCTCCGAGCTCAAAGAGATAGCTTCTTTATGCTTTTGAGCTCTTCGAGCTCAAAAGTCTGATCGAAATTTGATAAAACACTATTTTTTGAATTTTCAAACCGCAATGACTTTTGAATGAATAAACCGATTTTTACGCGGTTGGTGGCATTCGACGCAGTTTTTAAACCTCATAACGGATTTTTAAGTTTAACTCGATTGAACGACTAATTTCGAAGTAATTCCGAAAAAAAAATTTTTTTTGAAATTTTTCGTTTTCGATAACTCTCGAACGAATCAACCGATTTTGACGGGACTGGTGGCAATCGACGTGATTTTTCAAACTTAAGAGCGGAATAGTTTTTGGAATTATCACCACCTATTTCCATACGATCGTTCAAGCCGTTCAAAAGTTATAAGAAGTTTACATACATACATACACACACACACACACACACACACACACACACACACACACACACACACACACACACACACACACACACACACACACACACACACACACATACATATTATATATAATATATACACACAGCCGCACGGACACCATCGCAGGAATAGTCAGGAAAGCTTCCTGTGACCTTAAAACGTCAAGATCTAATGAAAACTCAATTTTCGAAAAACGGGGTGAAACCAATAACTTCCCGATTTTTGAAAATCTTCGATTTTTTTAGCGGAAAGTTAAAAATTGTTTGAGTCAAAATTGTTAAAAACTTTTCTTACATTTCGGCATCTGTATAAATTTAAAAATTTTTGATTTATAAAAATCTAGTTATTTTTTCACTTTGAATTTCACGTAAGGAGCAAAAATAAAACTTTTTTATTTCTTATCAAATTACGAAAAACATATTATTAAATCAATATAGATGAAATTCAATAAAAAGTCTATATTTTCTAGTATTACCGGTTTGAAATAGAACGATCCAAAAAAAGTACTTCCAACCCCAAAAGTTATAAATGAATGTCATGAAAAATAACAGTAAATAAGCGCTCAAAGTTTAAATAACCAAAAACTTGATTCTGTTATTGAATAATGCCATTTGGAGTTAAAAATTGTAAGACTCGATAAACATCCGAGTGTAAAAGATAGAAGAATTCCTAAGTATAATTTAACTTATACCCGAGGAAACTTAAGCCATTAGGAAATAAGAAAATACGACATTGGATGTCACTATCTGAACCTTTAAATATAAATACATACTTTATTTAATGTGTACCTCAACATAACTTTTTTGTTTTTGTCGCAAACCACCACAAGGCAATTACAGTTTTCAAAGAAACTTCCAAGTGAGTCTAACTGTCTTCACTTTATTTTCATTTCTGCTCGGATACGAACACTGAGAAATTCTCCGAGTACCGATAGTAAATACGAAAAGACAAGAAAAAAAGTTACGAATCGGAGCTGTTTACTTCATTCTTATAACAACCACCGGAATATAAACTCTTACGTCGATAACCAACATGTGATTTATGGATACCGATAAATCGACATACAATTCGTTTTAGTTTTGCAATCTGCCTTCTTTTAGTTTTTTATAATGAACCCTCCCACTTTGAAACGGGTTATGATTTGGTTAAGCGGAAAACAAAAACAACCAAATAACTAACAAAGGGAAATAAAACAATAACAGAAAATGTTGTTTCTACTTTAAATCTTTTTCGATTTTACAATTTTATTTATTTCTGTGAACTAGATTTAGTATTATATATATGTATATCTATAAATATTTGAGATAGACGTAATTTGTGAAATATTTTTCCAGGCGGTTTCGTAAAAGATATCGCCCTGCCAAACGTCGAGTATCAAGAGGAATGGGAAAAACAGAAATTGAATAAAAGTTACCTCGAAGAATTGGAAAAGTATGAGGACGAAGTACTTAAAGAGGGATTACAAGTTGAAGAGGAAGGTCTTACTGGTAATTATTTTTAATTTATTAATTACGTACTTTTTATAAAGCTCACTAAGTTGAATTAAGCAGCTCAAGTTATTTTCCTGATTTATAGAGCCATAAAACTAATTACTAATTACTCACATTTCTTACAGAAATTCTACAGTTTCAAAGTGGAAAAGACAAAGGTCAACAACCAGAAGCTGTTTTGTCTTTTGAAAAAACAGAACCTGTTGTTGCGGGCCGAAATCAATATGATACCAATCCAGAGCTGTCTGACTTCGAATTCAAAAGACATGACAAGGATCAAAATTCTAATCTTGATTTTAGGTATATCTATTAATAATAATAATAATAATATATTCTAACGAGATAAATGGAGTCGACGTAAATTAATTCATTAAAAGAAAATTATTTCATACTCTTTAGCCTTCTCCGTTATGCAGCAAAATGACTAATAAACTCCTTTAGTCGCACGCAAGCTACTTATATCTACCCCCACTCCACAAACACGCTCTATGTCCCCTCTACATCTCACTCGGGACCACTCGGGCCAATCTCAGCGGTCGTCTTACTGCAAAGTAGGGACACTAGTCTCCTCTCAGCGACTTTAACGACCTATTTGTCTCTTACTTCATCAATAAGCACAATTTAAACGGGAAAAAAATACTTTCGATCATTTTTATCTCTTCCATATCATTTTTTCACAGTCTTCACAGCTTAAAAATTTGTAACATTTTTTTTGTTGAAAAAAAAAATTGTAGACTAGATCTCGAAGAAAAATCCACAGACTGGTCACCAAAATTAGGATCAAAGAGCCCTCGAGTACGTCACTCGCACCAAGGCTCCCACGAATCGACTACCAAAGATCCATTTTCAGTGATAACCCTCGAAGAGAGTGACGTAGAATCGAGAAAACGTTTACGTCGGCACCATCGTCGTAGGTAAGCTTTTAATTTACTCAGTTGGTTTAACTCCTAAATTACTAGCCCATTGCTCACTTTGTGATCAAACGATATCGTTAATCAAAGAACATTTGATACCAAACACTCGCTCCCTTCTGCTTCTATTTTTCGATATCACAGTCTTTGACGTTTAATTCCGGAAGTTAATTATTTTTACGTATACGATATTACCCGATTATTTAAAGTTGCCGATTCTAAAACTTTTGAGCTCGTCGCTTGACCTAGTTTAGAGGTGATCGTCCTAGGAGAAACTGGAGTAAAAGCAGTGATAACAGTAACAATAATAATAAACGTTAAGCGGAGCGTGTTCCGGAAATGGGAATTAAAAATATTTATGTAAGAGTCGATAACATCTGAGGAGTGAATTCGCCCTGATAGACGAAGGTGATTGCCAATAGTGGTGTTGACGCACTGAGTTTTATATCTAATACGAGAATAGGGTGTATATACTCCAACTCTATATCGATAAAGAGGTTGCAAGGTTGGGTACAACCGGTGCCAATAACAATGCCCGTCATCGTAAACCTAAGAAAATAAGCTCTTCGATACACTAGTTCCCGGCTCGGGACATTTTCAGCTCGACCTCTCTATGCACAACTGCCAATAACCTGTCAAGCTATTCTATAGGCCAGATAGAGCCTTAAACATCTACCAGTCGTACACAGATATTATTTATTCAGAGAAATTATTTTTATTCACAGGAATAGTTTCAATGATATAAAGTCACGTTTTATTTGATAATTTTTAATTTTGGCATTTATATTTTTTATATGAATACTTACTTCGGTATTTTCATTACTAATTTATTAAACAAAAATTGTCCGTAAAAAAAATTTTCTATTGTGGCCAATTTCCATGTTTTGCCTTATTAGGCTATATAAGTTTCATTGTTCCTAGAAATAGGTACGTCAATTGCCACTTTATATAATCAAAAATTAATTTACTGGTTGATTAAACTTAAGATCAATGTCAAATATGCTCTTAAGATAAATGAAAACAAAAATTTCTATTTTAGATCTCAATACTTAGAATTTAATTCTCTCTTAACGAGAAGATTTGGCGATCATACGCCATCTCTCGGAAATTTTCAATATTATTTTTAATCAAAATATTATATATGAGCATATACGACCTTAACAGATCTAATAGGGACATACTGAGTCATATCAAACCATATCAAAAAAATTAGGATGACAGTTGACCCTAAAGGCCATCCCTGCAACTTCACGCTCATTTTGTACTTAAGCGCTCAAAACTACACATTACGTTATTGAGCTCTTCGAGCTCAAAAATATGATTTTTGTGTCATTTTGAGCTCTTCGAGCTCAAAACTCTACTAGCAGTTTGATAAAATACGATTTTTGAAATTTTCAAACGGCAATAACTTTTGAATGAATGAACCGATTTTCACGCGGTTGGTGGCATTCGACGCAGTTTTTGAAGCCTCTTAAAGAATCTTCGAGAATAAATTGAACGAACTAGGAATTTCGGAGTGATTCCGAAAAAACTTTTTTCAGTTTTCTTTCGACAACGATAACTCACGAACGAATCAACCGATTTTGACCGGACTGGCGGCAATCGACGTAGTCTTTTTATGTTAAGAGCTGATTAGTTTTTTAAATCGATCGATAAAGCCGTTGAAAAATTATTCCAAAAAAATCACATTTGAAAAAATTTTTTTGTAGTTTTTTTGAGATTCCTCAAAATCTACTGGTCCGAATCGGTCCAAAGTGTATTCAAAATCTAAGTTTAGTCAAATCCTTTTGAATGGCGCCAACCGCGATGAAATCGGTCAAGCCGTTCAAAAGTTATAAAAAGGTTACATACATATGTAAGGGATACACACACACACACACATACAGACGTACGGACATCATCGCGAAAACATTCAGGGAAACTTCCTAGGACCTCAAAACGTCGAGATCTGATGAAAACTCGATTTTCGAAAAACGGGGTAAAACCAATAACTTCCCGATTTTTGAAAATCTTCGATTTTATTAGCGGGAAGTTAAAAACTTTAAGGCTATTGGAAATTTGCATTTTCAATGTCAAACGTCTGAAATATTTTTTATTTAAAATTAAGTAATAGATTTAAAAATATAAAAACAAAATAGGACTTTAGAATTTTTGAGTGAAAAGTCTTGAAAGAATTAATTTAACGCGTTAAACCATAAAATGAGTATTATGAGTGTATGGTTAATGCGATATTCTCGATCTATCTTAATAATGTCGGCAAAGAGAGATTCTGTGGAAATGCCAGTTGTGTATAGAGGGGTGATTTATCACGATCGATCATAAAACTACTAGCGCTGAATTACATATTCAGCATCTTTTATCCACACCATGCCCCATTTCTCATATATTTTTCGCTTTCATCTATATGGAAGAGAAGTAAAAGGATAGAGCACATTCAACCCCTGGCGGATGGGGATAATAAGTATGATAGAGAAGAAATTTTTACATAGCGCGCTGTCGACATTAACATAACTTCAGTTTAATCACATGAATTATTGTAATAAGTGCGAGATTTTGCTTCAGCCAGTGATTTGATTGAGGTTTTTCACTTCTTTGGTTACTTTCACCAAAAAAAAGGTGAATTTAAATATTTGATTATATTAATTTACAAAATTTTTTTAATCAGTTCATTTATTTTTAAAAAATTAATAACCTCACAGAATTTCCTCATCAAAAAAATTTGCTTAGTATTTTTGAGAACAATAAATTTCTTTTGTGAAATAAAAGTTCAATCAAATCAGAAGAGTTCATTTTTTTTTTTTTTTTTTAATCAAAATCCAATCATCCCCCGTGTTATTAATACACAACATTACGAACAAGCTTTTCGATGGAGCTAACACATGTACATTACCCTTTAATGTTGACATAAATTTATTCAAATGATACAAATAAGTACCCTTAGTGTTTTAATTAAAGTAGAAAATTACGATTACTATCAAGCGGTTATCAAAAACAGAAACAAATTAAAATGTATGTCAAGCAGACCTTATGTATATACATATATAGTTAAGTACCACCCGAAAAACCCATCGTCACGTGCTACAGTTTCCCGTTTGTATACGTGCTATGAATTGACAAAACAAATTTAGCAATTTCAATTTATACCTCAGTTTCCACTTATTCATACCAACAATAATAAACCTAATTACTTCTGTTCCTCCCTTTTTTGTGTATTATTTATTACCTACCGTTATATTATATTAATTACACCCGTGTAATTTCAGTAACTTCAGCCTTTACTTGCTGGGGCAATTTCAACCCCATGAAACTTTTTACTTCAATGTTCGATTTCTTTCCAAACGTTTAATTACTTGAGCGCAGGATACTTATTTAATTTTGGGGTAGATAATTTTACCGGTTGGGTTCAAATTACCCCTATTGAAAATTTTTAAACTTTTAAATAATTACTATTTAAGGTCCGCATTATTTTTTGTACATTTTAAAAAAATCGAACTTTTTACACGAAAAAAATCTCAACCACTTTTGCCCTTAATTAAAGTTTTTTCAGGCTGTAAATTTATTAAAAAAAAATCAGTAATTAGAAAATATTTAAAAAAATTAAAGTAATGATGATAATTAAAAAAATCTCAAGAAAACCCATTTTTAAAAACTCCTCACGTTCTATGTAACTATTAAAAGTTAATGAGGTGTACCGTAAGCATAAACCAGCTCGAATTCAAGCATCAGTATTACCATTCATTAATTAATGTATTAAAATGCTTGGACATGAAATTAATTTATTCATTGATGTATTAATTAATCATCTAACCCATCGAAGCTATAATTTAATATGCACACGTGCAGACGGTGGTAATTAACTCCTATTTTTTATTTTAATAAAATTAATTATTTCGATGATTTTTATTCTAAAAATTATTTTGTTTCGTAAAACAATCAATTAATTTCAATTAAATATTATTAATTAATTTAAATTAAGATACAAAAATTGTTTTTATTAAAACTCCAGAGGCCGTGGTACAATTTGATTATTTTTATTACTTTAGGTAGAAAATTTTGCTATGAATATTATTATTGTTATTTATCACCATAAGACAGATTTTTTACTACAATTTTTTATATTTATATTTAATTTTTTAATTTTTTTTTTTTTCATTTCGCTGTTGTGGCAGGTGTAACTTATTTTCCCCTTGGATCATAAAAATATCTTTATAGCTGGCATATCATTATTTATTTATTGTGTTCTTTTTTATGAGTTTTATTTAATTTTACGATTCTTTCGGCTCATGCAATTGACAATTTTTTTTTTTTCATAAAAAAAAAAATTTCACTGTACATCTCTTTGAATTTACATTTTCAGACCAAGCAGAAGACGTCACCACTATCGACGAGTGAAAAATCTAGTCCCACGAGATTTAACTGACCGAGATAAAACCGAAGATAATAATAATAATAATAATAATAATAATAATAATAATAATAATAATAATAATAATAATCAGAATAAAAATAATAATAATAATGATAATGATAGTAATGAGAATGTCGAAAATGAGGACGTGTCAGTTCACAACAGGCGCTTACGTGATATCGAATTCTACAACGAGCACAAAACGAAATTTGAAGCTCGTGAGCGCCGAGAGACGTCAGGAGACGCGGAAGTCAAAAGCTCCAGGCAGGTCAGAAGACGACGGGCAGCTACTGCCCGTAAGGAACGAGTCTGGGATCACGGGGTTATTCCCTACGAAATAGACGGGAATTTCTCTGGTGCTCACAAAGCCCTTTTCAAGCAAGCCATGAGACACTGGGAGAACTTCACATGCGTTAAGTTTGTTGAGAGGGTCAGTCGGGAACATCCTAACTACATTGTCTTCACTGAGAGGCCTTGCGGGTAAATTCCCTTCAATTATTTGGTTATTTTGATACATTATTGTTGTATAACTCATGATGCGAAACATCAGAGAATGCCTAACGATCGAAAAATTTTTTTCGCCTCATTTCGGCAACTATTTTTATTATTATGGTCTTGTTAGTTCACGAAATCAAGATATTTTGCATACTATTGTCAAGATAATTTAATAGAGATTAATTCCATAATCAAATAATTTTTTAAAATTTTATGTGCAATAGAAACGAAAAAAAATATCAAAATAGTTTGATAAACTTTCCTGTCCGTCATGTATGAAACCCTGAAAACACTGTAACTAGCGAAAAAATCCATTGATTGAGTCAAATTTTTGTTTTTTTTTTTTTTAATTCTTTGAAAGAATTGTAGGTCACTGAATGCAAAAGGCGAGGTAACTCAGAGTCGTTTATTTGCAATTAATAAAATTAAAAAATAACCAAAAGACTGAATATCTATATATATTGTGCACATATATCCCACTAGAAGCGCTTGCGCATAATCGTCGTATTTCGGCTGTTTTATATTTTTTTTCTCATTCGCTTTTGCACGACTCATGATGTGAAGTATCAGAGAGTGATTTACGATCGAAAAATTTTATTTTATTATTATTTCATAATTAAATCAGCATTATGAGTCGTGCCCTTTTGCTTTTTCCAAATTTTTTATTTCCATTACTGTCTATTGAAATTTTTTTCATAAAATTTAACTATTGAAATTCCATAAAATTTCATGCGGAAAATAGCCTAATAAAATTTTATAGTATTTTTTAAATTTTCATAAAATTTTATGCGGAAACTTTCCATCATCTAACTCACCATTTTTATAAATTCACGGATAAATATATTTGTATTTACAGCATAAAAATCCTCTGAATAAAAATACATGAAAGTCTTGAAGTCAGTCATAGGTCGAAATTCGCAAAAAAGGGGCCACGATTCATTATTTATGAAGTGGAAGAATCTTTAAGACACAGAAGTCTCGGACTTTTGCGAAATTTAATAAAAATTTAAACCAATATTTCGTTGGGTACCAGACAGCAATTTTTGAAAATTTTACGAATTTTCATTAGATTATGTAAAGTTATAAAAAATTTTTTGAAATTTTACAAAATTAGAGATTTGGTCTCTTACAAAATTTCATAAAATTTATTGATATTTCATAAAATTATATAAAATTTTACAAAATTATGTAAAATTTCACAAAATTTTATGAAAATTGTCTCATAAGTATTGATAAAAATTTCATACACCTTTATAAAACTTTAGATAATATTATGAAATTTTACGAAATCATATAAAATTTTATACCAAATAAACTTTCAGATCTTGAAACAATTTTATAAATTTTATGAAATTTTACATAATATATAATGAAAGTTTCATGCCATCTTGGTCAAATGACTAGTGGATCTAATTCAAGCCGAGAGATGGACACTTCCATCTTCCCTATTGGTCGAGAGACATCCTCTCTGTACATACGTTCGATGGAAATCCATCAAACTCGAATACTAGTAAAGCTGGAAGCTTGTTGTATCTTTTCGAGTAATAAAGATGTTAATTGAAATGAAAGAAATTTGAATGAGAGTAAAGACAAACTTTGAAAAAATAAATGGGGTTCGTTGCCAAGCCAGGAATATTTTTTCAAAGTTTATCTTTACTCTCATTCAAATTTCTTTCATTTCTTTCATTTGTAACGTCCACGTTTTCTAATCAACAGACTCAAAAATCAAAAGAAACAATTTTGGAACGTACTTGGTGTGCGTCATTGTGTACTTCAATTTTTTTTAAAAGTCCTAGTAGATAGATTTTAGGAATTTCATAAAAAGTGAAATATTTCGTAACCACGCACACTAAATACGTTCCAAAATTGTTTCTTTTGATTTTTAAATTTACAACAAAATTTTTTTTAATTTCCGAAAATCATATACAACCATATCGGTTACTTGGATTTTTTAATTTTTTATTTTATATCTTTTTGTAAAGAAATACAAATTTTTTTTCTTAATAGTCTTATGAACGTGGACTTGGCGTGATTTTTTTACAGTGAAACTGTTTTTGTTCGGATCAAATTTATTCTAATTAATCCCCGGCTCGAAATTTGCTCGCCGGAGTCCAGGGTCATAAACGGGGATCACATTATAAATAACAAAATATAAACAAAACACTTCATTTTAAATAAATCAAAGAAAAAGGAAACCTCTTTATTGGCCTGATCATGT
This sequence comes from Cotesia glomerata, assembly GCF_020080835.1. NCBI lineage: Eukaryota > Metazoa > Arthropoda > Insecta > Hymenoptera > Braconidae > Cotesia > Cotesia glomerata. The sequence continues at coordinate 9,822,074 of NC_058162.1, forward strand.
TAATAAACGATATAAACAATATAAGCAAATTAAACAATATAAACAATACATTAGAACACTCTTTTCACACATATTCGCGGTTCAAAATCATTAACGCGGTTCAAAATCAAGAAACAATATAAGCAATATACACTAATACAATAGAAACTTTCTATCCAAACATACACGACGGTATTCACGGTTCAAACTCAAAAACGCGATCTACAAAATACTAACTAATTTCCCAATAAACCCCCCCCCCCTTTCAGGGCGACTAACTGTCATCCCTGTGGGGTCCTAAACACTACCCTGAGAGCAAGTGGAGAGTATCCTCCTCGCTCCCACCTACCCGGCTTATGATCACCTACCGTACCTCAGCTGAAGGCTTCGGCACGGGGAGTAGCACTTTCATCCGGTCAGTTCACGATTCTTACCTGGGCCTTGGTCAAACTCCAAATAGAGTATCATCCTCTAGAATTACTTTGTGAAGAGTATTCTTCCGAGTAATTCTCCCGAGAAAGAATTGATTCTCAAAATTATTTTCAAAACGGAACTTAACATATTTTTGAGCCATCACTACAAACGAAACATCTTCGCCATCTATCGAGGCATTCGTTGATTTCCCATACTAAATCTCGCTTGGGACATAAAATTTTCGCTTACCTGAATTATTTCTTACAAAATAATAATCGTCATTTCTTTCATTTTATATCCATTCGCCGCTTTCCCATACTAAATTGTTCTCGGGACTTAGAAAAGTTATCACCGAGTATTAATTTGTTATTCTTTTTGCACGACTTATGATGCGAAGCATCAGAGAGTGCTTTACGATCGAAAAATTTTTTTCGCCTCATTTTAGCAACTATTTTTAGTATTATAGCCTTGTTAGTTCACGGAATCAAGATATTTTGCATACTATTGTCGAGATAATTTAATGGAGATTAATTCCATACTTTCTAAAAATTGATTTACTGCAATAAAAATGGAAAAAAACATCAAAATAGGTCAAAAAATTTTCCTGTCTGTCATGTATGAAACCCCGGAAACACTGTAACTTGTGAAAAAATCAATTATTTGAGTTAAATTTTTTTTTTTTTAATTCTAATCGACGATTGTAGGTCACTGAATGCGAATGATTAATTAATTCAGTGTCGTTTAATTAAAATTAATAAAAAACGAAAACTACAAGACTGTATATCTATATATATACATGTAAAATTAACATGGATGGTGATATATCTATATCTATAGATATTATGTACATTTTATTCCACCAGGGGCGCTTGTGCAGTACCTTCCTACTACAGCTGTTTTTTCGGCAATTAATTTTGAACGACTTAAGTTTTTTTTTTTTTTTTTATATTTCATAATTAAATCAGCATTATGAGTGTTTATTCTTCAATCATGTTTTTTATTAATTTGAATTTTCGCGCCTAAGAACTACAAGATGGCAAGAGAAATAATAATAATCAACAAGATGACAAATATAGTAATAATATTTATAATGATAATATTATACTCCTGGAAATTTTTACGGTCAAAACAGACCTGTGTACGCCTGTTTTAACCGTACTTATTCTCCGATACCGTCTTGTACGATCAAAACAGACTCGATTTTCAGCGGCATATTAGACTTCAAAGAGTTGGGACATTTTTACGGTCAAAACGGGACTCGAATTTTAACTCGAGCGATTTCCATCGAACTTATGTACAGAGAGGATGTCTCTCGACCAATAGGGAAGATGGAAGTGTCCATCTCTCGGCTTGAATTAGATCCACTAGTCATTTGACCAAGATGGCATGAAACTTTCATTATATATATATACAATCGGTCATGAAAATATCTTTAATAATAATATTAGAGACACTAATTTTACATAATCTTATCAAATTTGATGAAACTTTATGAAGTTCTATAAAGTTTTATAAAATTTCAATAGTATAATTGCATCAAATTTTATAAAAAAATTTTTTTGCCGGTAATATAATTACGAGAATAAAGAAAATTTTGGCTCCGGGGTAATTTTATGATAAAATAGGTGGTTTTTTAGTTAAATTTGATATAATTGGATAGATCTTGACCTTAGTGCCTTTTCAAGATTTAATATACTTTTCAACGATAATTAATTTATTGTGATAAATTTTCGGAATCATTCTAAATAGATTTACGTTTAGCGCTAGATAAAATTTGATTATTCATTTTGTTTTGTATATGTAAGTGTCTTTATACGTCAAATATTAATCTATAATTAAGAGAATAAGGAAAATTTTGAGACGGGCATATCTTTACTATGAAATGGGTTTCTTTAATTAAATTTGATACCATCAGAAAGGTCGTGACCTGAATTTAGGTCTTTTTACGTTTTGATATTTTTTTCGGTGATGTCAATTTATAATTTTAATATTCAAGAGTATAAGCAAAATTTTGTAACAGGTATTTTTTTACTTTAAAAGGAATTTTTATAATTAAAATTTGTATCATCAAAAAGGTCAAAACATGAATTTGTGCTTTTTTACGATTTTAAATATTTTTCGGTAACAATCAATTTTGTATGTCAAGTTTTTGGAGGAGTTTTGAATAGTTAATTGGTTCTATAAGTCTTTTCCCTGACATTTGTCCATTAAATAATTGATAATTGATCTTATGATAGCAATATTATTTTTTTAATTTATTTAAAAAATACCGAAATTATATATTTTAATTAAAAATACCGAAAAATCATCAAGCCAAAGTCTTATTATTAATCACATAACTCTTGACAGATGCATAGTGACTGCAGATTATTCTTATTTAAACTAATTTTTTTAATTATAATAATAATGATGATATTAATAATATTTTACAAGTAGTAAAGTAAGGCAAAGAGTAAAAATAAAGGAAAAAGTAACAAAAAAGTGAAATTGATTTAGATGCTGCTCCTTCGTGGGTAAACGAGGTAATGGACCGCAAGCCATTAGTATCGGAAAGAATTGCGATAAATTTGGTATCGTAGTTCATGAATTAGGTCATGTAGTTGGGTTCTGGCACGAGCACACGCGACCAGACCGCGATCGTCACGTACAGATCATTAGGGATAACATCATGGCCGGTGAGTATAATAATCAATTTCCTATTTTCATCCTCTGCTTCTCTCTCCATATACAATACGCCCGCCGAGCCTGTCGTACCTCATAAACATAATCATACACTCTACTCTCTATATCCACCGCATATAAGCACATTGTCTCTCAATAACATTCAATCATCAATTACCTGCCAATACTCCACAGTTAATCTGTAGTATTATTATTATTATTACTATTACTATTATAAGTAATATCATTGAGCAGTCCTTATTCTGGCTCCGAGCAATCGTACATATTATATTTATGTTATTGCTAATTAATTATCAACCGTTTGTAATCATTATAATGATAATATTGATATTAATATAATTTTCTTGCACATATCAGAATAAAATTCTCAAAGCAATCGAGTTTAAATTTAAGCGTTTATATAATTAAAGTTTTATATATATTTTTACACTGAGAGAAAAATATGGTCAACTGAACTAGGAAAATCTAGTTAAATAACATCACCACTATTTAATTGCAGTTCTTGTACCTAACATTATTTATTATATTGAACCCCAATCGATACTATTTTAACTATTTTCAGTTAAATATCAGCTTAATGGCCATCTTGATTAACTTTAACTCAGAAAACAGAAAAAATAATTCTGATAGCTCGGACCGGGAATCGAACTCGGATCTTTTGATTATTGATTATTGTTGCTCATAGTAATTATTATAAATAACAATAATAATAATAATAATAATAATAATAATAATAATAATAATAATAATAATAATAATAATAATAATTAATGCACCATTTTCTATGAAGATTATTGATGATTGTTTTTTAAATAAGCGAGACAAACAACCAATCATTTATGTGACAACTATACTAAGTTCATTTTTAGAATCAACATTCTCACTACTGTTCTGAGACAGTACTTTCCCTGGTTTTAGGTGAATTCAATGTAACTCAAATGATTCTAATTGATAGTTTCATTGTAAATTTATTAAAAGTCAATAATAATTTTTTTTTTTAAATATTGAGATCGAACCAAGCCAGGAATGTTAATGACAATATTAATCGTAAATATTAACTTAGTAGTAGTTGTCACATAAAGGATTCGGAGTTAGTCTAGCTTATTTTAAAAATAATAATAATAAAAAAAAATACTTACTGATTTAAATCCAAATTATGTTATTCATAAGAATGATAAATAATATCAAATATAAAATTGACCGCCGATGTCGATAAAGAAAACTAAAATTCTCGACGAATAAATATTTATATAAATAAGCCAAAGTATTTTTAGTTCATTGAATAGTTTTTTTTTTTTTTTTTTTTTTTTATTTTAACCTCGCTTTTCAGACTTCTGTCTCGATGGGGGTCCGGCCGAGACCGGAAGGGGACTCCAGGCTGATCGGTACATTAAGTTTGGCAGGATAAGTTTGGCGGTATTACATACTTTTTCAGCCTGGAGAGTAATGCGGCGATGGGCCGACTTTGGGGAAACTGCACGCATTTGCCTGTACCCCACCGGTAGCACAGGGCTTGGGGAAACCATCGAAAAACCCAAACCTGTACAGCCCGGCGTGAGTTACGAGTACCGATGTTCACTGAAAATTAAATTTCAGCTCACACCGGGATTCGAACCCACGCCTCACCAGTCCCAGGCAAGCATGACAAGCGTTATACCGCTTAGCCATGGGACTGGCAGTTCATTGAATAGTTGAATCTTTAAATAAATAATTGTATAATAACACAGAAAACTATTTAAATAAATTTCTCAGTTTAAAAACAACCGCGGTGAGTAAGTTCTAAAAAGTTTAATTAGCTGACTACTAAGAGTTTGATCCTTAATGAATAAATAACATTTTTATTTTTTAATGAATTTCCTCTTAGTAAAAGTTTTGTTAAGTTAATAAAATATTGAAACTCATCGTAAATAATTTTTTTCAAGCACAAAATATCAAACATTACTCATTAAACAAAACATCGATACTCGCTGTGCACTGTTCAAACAAATAACTTATTAAATCAAAACAAAAATTCGGTAACCAAAAAAATTATTGGTAAGAATACAACCATCTTAAATCAAGCAAACAAATCTTTCAATTAAGTATAATTTTTTCTTACTTTCCGAATTTTCGAGTTCTGCTCAAAATGATCAAATTCCTAAAAATGATTTTTTTTTTTGGTTTAAAAATTTGTCTTCTGAATTAAGCTTAATTTTTTATCAGTGCACAAAAATAAAAATTTGCCGTTTAAATTTCTGTAATTATTATTAATTACAAGATTTTATTAATAAAAATAATTTTGAACAGGTCAAGAGTACAATTTCAACAAATTGACAAACGAAGAAGTGGACTCGCTTGGTTTACCATACGACTACGACTCAATAATGCACTACGCAAAGAATACATTTTCAAAGGGAACGTATCTTGATACAATATTACCAATCGAGAACACCGGAAAAAAACGACCGGAAATTGGTCAAAGGATACGACTTAGCGAGGGAGATATTGCACAAACGAATCTTCTGTACAAATGCCCAAGTATTTATCGATCTATATCAATAACCAAACAATAAAAAAAAATTAAAATACCTTTTACTTTTTTTTTTTTAATTTCACACAATTATTTTTGTAATAGTTGAAATAAAAAGTCTTGCAGTAGAATCATTTTTCTTGCTAAAGTTATTGTCGTCTATTGCAGAATGTGGGAGAACTTTTCAAGATAATAGCGGTACATTTGGATCATCAACTCACCCTAATAGCTCGCCCTCGGTGGAGGGCGAGCGTTGTGAATGGCGCATTACTGCGACACATGGAGAACGAATAGTACTAAATATAACATCGCTGGATATTTACAAGAGCGATTACTGTAAAGCTGATTATTTGGAAATACGTGATGGTTACTGGCACAAAAGCCCTGTTTTGGGTAAAATACATTTTATTATACATTTCACATTATGCTAGATATAATATTAATGCACCTATTGTTCACTAATAAGCTTTTCAAACGCTTTCATCATTATATCAGGCTATATAAAAAAATTCTTTTATGGAGAAATCAAAATTTTGATTTGAATATTTAAAATACGAAAAAAAAAACTACATAATAAATTTATGCAGAAAATTGTATACTTAATAACAACAAATTTTATTATATCAGTCGTCATTTGAACGGAGTTTGATTTAAAGTCAAAATTGAGAACATTTATTAACAAGCAAGTTTCAAAAGCATTATTTTTTTGTAAAGTTTTGTTTGAAATTAAAACGGTAAGTAAAACCATTTTTAGTTATCTTTATTCTGTGGTAATTATGCGAAAATTTCCGTTTTGAATACTCACATCAATGGCAACTGACCACATTAACTTTAGAATCTAGAAAATTAGGCTTTTCTAACTGAACTCACAGAATTAGAATCCAGGTTAATTAGTATGCAAAAATTTTATCGACTTCAACTGTTTATTGCGCGGAAAAAAGAAAACTCGAAAAATTACAGTATATAATGAAACGTGGCGCTTCGTGATGAAAACTGGAAAAATTACAGTTTCAGATTGTAATTAATACAGATTTTATAAAAATTACATTGTAGAATGTAATATTTACATTGAAAGCTCTGAATATTAAATTAAAAAATTGAATTTAGAAAAATGTTATTTCAAACTGTAATGTTTCTAGTTTTAATTACGACGAGACCGATTTTACATTTTATACTGTAATTTTTCGAGTTTTTTTTTTCCATGTGTATTATGCAACAGATTCCAATAAAATCATAGTAAAAAAAAAAAAACCTATAAAAATACATTTCTACCCACACCAAAAACTTAAAAAAATCATAAATTAAAATTTCCAGGTCGTTTTTGCGGAAGCGGTAAAATCCACGAGCCGATAATTTCAAGCGGGAGCCGCATGCTAGTAACTTACGTGCGAACAAGTCTCGAGAACGGTTACCGCGGTTTCGGGGCAAATTATGAAGCAGTTTGCGGTGGTAACGTTACTTTGGAGACTGTTGGACACTTGGAGTCACCAAACTACCCAGAGGAATATCAATCGAGCAAGGAATGCGTGTGGCGACTGACAGTACCCCAGGACTACCAAGTTGCCCTAAAGTTTCAATCATTTGAAATAGAGAATCACGACAATTGCGTTTATGACTACGTTGAAGTTAGAGACGGGCACACTTCCGATTCCCCGCTCATCGGACTTTATTGTGGATACAAAGCCCCACCGGATCTTCGTTCCACCGGTAACAAACTTTTTGTTAAGTTCGTTAGCGATGGCTCTGTACAAAAGGCTGGATTTTCTGCAACTGTCATGAAAGGTGCTTCATTAATTTTACAATTATTAATATTATTAATGCTGGATAGCTGGCTTATAATATTAACTATCTTTGATTTATTAAATTTAAAATGCCGATCATATATTAAATATACATTAAAAATTCCTGGCCAAATGAGAATTACTCAGTCTAACTTAATAGGTAACTGAATAGTAATTACGGATAGGTCTCGGATAGTTTAACTGGTAGAGCATTTGGCGCGTAACCAAAAGATCCAGGTTCGAGTCCTGGTCTGGGCTGACCGAATTATTTTTTCAGTCACTGAAAAAAGTTACACTGAGTAAAAAATTACATCTTTCTCTAATAATAATTGTCTAAACAAATTTTAATATCCTTCGATTAAAGACTAGTTCTTAATGCCAAAAAGATAATATTAAAATTTCATCAATATCCACCGAATGGTTTTCGAGTTATATTAATCACCGAATGGAAAAACACAGTTTTGATAAAAACGCGTTTAAAGTTTTTTAAAAGTAGATCTTGTTTAATTTTGGTGTTGAGTATCTAATTGAATGGAAAAAGTTAAATTTTGCGTAATTTTATCTGTTGAATCTGAATATCACATTTTTTTGCTGATAATTTGAACATTTAATTGTTTATAGCTAATTGTTTAAATAATTTCTTTGAAAAATTTCATTTTTTTTAATTGATTTTTTATTTTCGTATATTTTAAGAATTTTTAAAGCGAAAGTATTCTTTACAAAATTTGGTGAGATTCAATATTCATCGAGTTATTAAACTTTGAAAAATTTTTGCTAGAAAAATTTAGTCCGACTAGCTTACACTCGTTTATCATATAAAATTTTTAGCCTAATAGAATTATTTAGATATTAATATTGAATCATCAATACCTGGATCATATAATAGAGCTTCTGCAGATTTTGAAACTTCCAAAACATCTAGCTGGTGTTGTCCTCGAAGCATTCTGCCCTCGCGGGTATTCATGTTTGCCCGCCTGTTCGCTAAATTTATTCGTTCTGAATCTCTATTTTCCGTGTAACGGTGAGAATTGGGTCCGCAATCAATCCCAAGTGAATTCATAATCAGTAATAATGAATGTGAACCCTCATTGAACAAACATGCAGCAATTTCTACTATAGTGCTGCTACTCCACAATGTTTTGTGACTTATTTTCCACAATAGCTGGTTGAAACTTTCATTATTATTTTGATTGAAACCACCAATACATCTCAAAAGTAAATTATCATCACTTAAATCTTTATAAACAGGTTTAATAGCATCTAAAACAACTGGAGGCAAGGGCTTATAATCGTGCTCGTAAGAATCAAGTTCTGCTTTAGCTTCAGCTCGTTGATATGAGCACCAAGAGTCTTCACCTTTTTGACACTTCTCGTGTTGTGGTTTTTCATCCGTTGAGCTGTAATGATAAAATGTTGCCCATATCGCATTTTTCATGTTCTCTAACGAATCACAATGCTGACGTATGGCTAAAACATAGTAAACAGTTAATTCGTCAATCATTTTCTCTGTCAGTTTACCTTATCCTCCAAGACCGACTTGCTTGGTCTTCAATAAACGCAATCGAGTCCACTAAGAACACTTTGATCACGTTCCGCTGTCTTTGGATTGAATACATTTTTACTTTTGACAGTATGCGATTTACGAACACCATTAGACTTTCGAAGTTCTCTTGAACCTTTCGCACGATCCATGATAAAATTTTCAAAACAATTTTCACAAATCAAAAAACACGTGTATCGACTACTCACTTCCAATGTCAAGTGTAAAATGAAATTTAACCAAAAATTTTCCATCTTATACTTGAAATTATTCTATTCATACAAGATAATAGGCGTGACAAAACCGGGCGCTTGCAGCTGCCGTACGCTACCTGCTCTAGTCACAACCGAGAGGTTTAATGTTGCTTCAGTAATTACTAAATATCTTGAAAACTATTCATCGGATTGACTTGAAATTTTCAGAGAATATTCTTAAAACATCATACTTTAAGAAAATGAAAAAAAAATCGATTTTTCAAAAATTCTAAGTGCATCTACCCTAGGGTGGTTCATTTCCGCAAAAAAAATTTTTTTTTCGGTGCTCATGCAAAATATTAATCTACATATAGAAAAAAATTAGGAAAACGGTTGACCCTGAAGGCCATCCCTGCAACTTCCCGCTAATTTCATACTTAGGCGCTTAAAATTGCACCAATGACGTTTTTGAGCTCTTCGAGCTCAAAAATACAATTTATGGGTTATTTTGAGTTCTCCGAGCTCAAAGAGATTGCTTTCCTATCCTTTAAAGCTCTTCGAGCTCAAAAGTCTGATAGAGATTTGAGAAGACACTATTTTTTGAATTTTTAAACCACAATAACTTTTGAATGAATAAACCGATTTTTACGCGGTTAGAAGCATTTGACGCAGTTTTTCAAGTTTCACAAAGAATCTTAAATTTTGAATTGATCGCGCTAGGAATTTTGGAGTTATTTCGAAAAAACACTTTTTTCGGTTTTCTTTCGTTCACGATATCTCTAGAATGAATCAACCGATTTTGATCGGACTGGTGGCGATCGACGTGGTTTTTTGAGGTTAAGAGCTGATTAGTTTTTGGAATTGAACTATTAAGCCGTTTAAAAGTTATTCCAAAAAAACCACATTTGAAAAAAATTTTTTTTTCCGTTTTTTGAAGATTTCTCAAAAGGTATTGATCTGAATCGGTCCAAATAGTTTTCAAAATCTAAGTTTGGTCAAGCCCTTTCGAATGGCACCAACCGCGATGAAATCGGTCAAGCCGTTAAAAAGTTATAAGCGGTTCACATACTTTCACACACACACACACACACACACACACACACACACACACACACACACACACACACACACACACACACACACACACACACATACAGACGGTGACAACCTCGCGGCGATAGTCAGGGAAGCTTCTTGTGACCTTCAAACGTCGAGATATGATGAAAACTCGATTTTTGCAAAACGGGGTGAAAACAATAACTTCCCGATTTTTGAAAATCTTCGATTTTCGTAGCGGGAAGTTAAAAAAATTCTTACCAAGTTTGAGCTCTTAATAATAATTTTAAGTACTTACAATAAAAATTTAAAGTTTTACCATTTAAAATGCATGTAAAAAAAATTTTTTTTTTTCAAATTTCTAATGCTTACCCGGCTTTTACAATATTGCAAATCGGTTTGATGGACCATGTGGGGAATTTCACGTTCTTCAAAATAGCTGTAGAGTTGTTTTTGTGTAACTCGCACTGGTTCACCGGTAGGAGTCGTCAAAGTACAGTTTTTGAAAAAAATATATTTTTTTTAATTTTTCGAGCAAACCGCCAAAAGTAGGAAGAAAAAAAGGACTGACTCATAAAAAAAAAAGTTATCCAACCAATATTTAATGAATTTACAGCCATTTTTATACCGGAAAACGTAATAAATTGATAAATACTAACTCATAATGTTATTTAGATTCATTTTTTTTTATTTATTACCATTATATTTCCCTACACTAAGAACTTTTTTAAAATTAGTATAATTTTTTACTCATAATGAATACAAAAACAACACATGAATTCATAAAAAAGCAACAAAAATTTAATCAAAATATACAGGTTACGTTATTATGTAAAATGCTTGAAATGTGATAAACATCTAAATAGTTATAAAAAACAAGTTAATAAATTTCAAATAATTACTAATGTTATTGAAAACACATCAAGATTTTAAAGCTGAATATAGTTTTTTGGCGCACGTTGGAAAGTCTTTTCTACATTGTTGAACCATTAATAATAAATATTGTTTCTGAAAATTAATAAATTTTTTGTTTCTTCAATTTTTACAAGTAGTATATTTATAAATTGAATTAAAGTTCAAATTTACCAGTATTTACACTAGTAGTGTCAAAGCACATCCCTACTATATTGTCAGTAATATTCCACTCATTTAAGGGGTTAGGGGTAGTCAGAGGCACGAAAAAATGAGAATTTTCAGTATTTTTTTTTTTGCTATTAAATCATGTTATTTTACAAAAGTAGTAATATGGCATTATTATACAATGTTTTGACTTGAAGTCACGAAAGCCCACAAAACTTGCACAAACCTTCATATCCTATCCCTAGTATTCTCATCATAAAAATAAAGCGTCTATTTATTTCATAAGAATGCCCAATGAAAGAGCAGGAAGGAATATATTCACTATCACAGTTATTACATGAAACTACAATTTTAAATCCCAGCCCACGTGTACTAGCTGTTAGAAATTCAATGTTTCCATCACATTTCTTACATTTCACAAGAGCAGAAATGGCAGTGAATACCGTAATAAAATTAATTATTCGAAATTCAGAGGTGCAACTTTCAGGTACATCGTTTTCAGTATTTTGTTTCAGTTTTTTAGACGATGTACTCCGAACACTTTCATCACGTTCCACCGTTTTTGGGTTAAATATATTTTTTCGTTTCTTTGAATACGACTTACGGATATTTTCAGATTTCCGAACTTCTCTCGAAACTTTTCTCGTATCACGTCCCATAATAAATAACTTCAAAAATAATATATTTTAGTAACGCACAACTATCGACTGCTCTCCGCAACTGCCACAGGCATACTAGTGACGTGGCAAAAAAAAAATAATTTGTAGCACTTATACTACCTAGAAATTGTAATTATATATATTTAGGTATTTATAAATTTAGGTACTACTACATAAACCAAAGTCTTAGTTCATGGATGACAATATAACCCTAAAAGGGGGTTTCTTGAAGCTGCCGCTAGCTATCTGCTCCCGAGCGCTTTGAAGTACCCGAGCTCTCTTTGTTATTTGTCGAATAACTCAAAAACTAATTATCGGATCGACTTGAAATTTTCAGAGAATATTTTTAAGATATTACACATAACGAAAATGCAAAAAAAAAATAATTGATTTTTTGAAAATTCTGACTACCCCTAACCCCTTAACGATTCAAAAATAACTTCAGCTTCATTAGCTCCAGTAGATTCATCTAAAGCAGGTACACCGAGTAATTGTTCCACATCCATTCCGGAAACAACAATAGGAAGTCTTTCGACTTTTTTCATTGGCTGATTTGAAAGTTCCGGAAGTAACTTACCATCCCAATGTACGATGAGATTTTGTGCAATTTCCTCTATCCCGTCTTTCAAATTCCCAGCAACTATTTTTCTGAATTTTAATCGAGCATTGTGAATAGTCGTGTAACTGATATTATAATTGTCAATATCTAATCCAAGACTACTAATGACAGCAGAAATAATATGCATTGCACTCTGATTACTGGTTTTAGTGCGATCCAGTACTGCTACTAGAACTTCCGTCATAACATCAACCTTACGTTTCCTTTTAGCTTGTGGAAGCTCATCTTCGTAATCTGACAAAGGTCGTTTTTCAGATTGATTTGATGATTGGCTACTTTCTTCATTAGACATTGAGAACTGCAATAATTTTTGACTCAGATCTACAAAAAAATAAATGCATATTAATTATAAAATAGTAGATTACGATCTCTTAAGAAATAATTATTTGATATGATTTTATAAAATAATCGTTCCATAAGTCTTTTAAATTGTAATAGTGAGTAAAGATAATTTTGAAAATAATAATCTGTTAAAAAGGAGATATATTGATACGCTATTGTAATGAACAAAAATAAAATTCTAAACTTTTTCAATATCCTAAGGATATGACGACAGAATTGACTAAAAATCGCAAAAATGAATGCCAAAAAGTGTGAAATTTAATATGACAATAGGATAAATTCATTATTATGAATGCAGAAATGACAATTCAATCATCAGTGTGAATAGAATTCTATACTTACTAAATTCAATGTTGTTATTTTCATCTTGTATTTCATCCTGCATATCTTGCAAAACTGATTGATCAGAAAGTACTATTGCATTTTTGTTTAACTTAGATATTAATGGTAAACATTTATTGCCATCATTTTGTCGACATTCTTCTAAAAATAATTGTATATCACTTGGAAGATTCTCAACTTCACTATTATCAGCAATATCGAATAATTTGTTCAATTGATTAACGAAATTTTCCACTTTGTGCTTTTGATTGTCTGAGAGATTGTTAAGAGATTTTCGTTTCTTAATGTCTTTGTAATCGTCATAAAACTTTTCAAATTTCCGAATACTATTTCGTTTCAGTGTCGTGGGAATTCCAATTTTATCCCACATAGCCTCTAATTCATCGATAGCTTCGGTAGTACTGATACGTATAGTCAATTTTAACGTCAAATGTTTATACATAAATAAATTAATAAAGTCACGATAAGTAGGTAATTTATAACAATTAAATTCTTTAATTTGAAAGCCAACTAAATAGTTATATGTCCTATTACCAATTACTTCAGTCATAATGAACAATAGTTAGGTTAGAAAGTTAATGAAATGTAATTAAATAAATACTGAAGAATATCAAGAACTAATTTAAATACGATATATACCATTAAACACAAGTGACAGCAAAAAATTGATATTAAAATAGTAATTTGAATATAGTTTATTAAAAAATTGGCTTATTCTGTCTTAGTATCAGCGTCAATTGATTCTCGGATTAATCACTTAATACAACAAACAATGAGAAAATTATTTTGAGGTTAGGTATGCCATAAAGGATCAAATTTGTCAACAAAGACAATAGAGACGGTAATATCATGCTAATTAACTAGAGCAATGTTAGAATATCCCATCTCGGGACTGCTTGGTGCAATTTTTCAAAGAATGATTTCTACTTATTCAAAGTTGGCGTGAATAAAGTTGACAATGAAAAAAATTAAATTTTTTGCTAATTTTGGAATTTTGTTACAAAAAATTAAATAATCTTCATTTTTATTTTTTTGGTAAACGACAGAAATGTTGAAAAATTGCAAGATCTATGTTACAATTTTATTCTTGTAGTTTTTTTATTAATTTGTGTGTTTTAATATTTATTATGAGTGAGAAATCATAATGATTTTAAAAAAAATTCTTAGTGTAGGGAAATATAATGGTAATAAATAAAAAAAAATGAATCTAAATAACATTATGAGTTAGTATTTATCAATTTCTTACGTTTTCCGGTATAAAAATGGCTGTAAATTCATTAAATATTAGTTGGATAACTTTAGTCTACTGTCCCTACTACGAAGTGTTTGGCAACAAAATTCTAAACCGGACAAACTTAATTAATTTTTATGTAAAAAAATGTGAGGAATTCAATGGTGCTATTTGCCAAACTGCATGAGTAACAGCAAATTAGTTATTAGCAAAAAGGTGTGCAAATCGATGCTAGGTCATACTTTAATCGCTATTTATATTATAGTTAATAAAGATGATTGCCTGAAATATTTTTTTTTGGCAAGCCCCATTATTGGTTCATACGAACCAACCATTTTTTTTTATAAAAATCAATTAATTATTAGTCCAAAATAATTAATAAACTTTTACAAGCGAATGCTAACAGCTGAGTGAGTTACCGACGCAGTCCGCGCAGCTCCGAGCGACTGGCGGTGATGCGCGCGCAACTGTTTCGTTCAAATCACCCTTCTAGGTGATGTCTCTGATAAAAATAATTTTTATGAGTCAGTCCTTTTTTTCTTCCTACTTTTGGCGGTTTGCTCGAAAAATTAAAAAAAATATATTTTTTTCAAAAACTGTACTTTGACGACTCCTACCGGTGAACCAGTGCGAGTTACACAAAAAAAAACTCTAAAGCTATTTTGAAGAGCGTGAAATTCCCCACATGGTCCATCAAACCGATTTGCAATATTGTAAAAGCCGGGTAAGCATTAGAAATTTGAAAAAAAAAAATTTTTTTTACATGCATTTTAAATGGTAAAACTTTAAATTTTTATTGTAAGTACTTAAAATTATTATTAAGAGCTCAAACTTGGTAAGAATTTTTTTTTCTATATGTAGATTAATATTTTGCATGAGCACCGAAAAAAAAAATTTTTTTGCGGAAATGAACCACCCTAATCTACCCCCTTAATAATGAAAAATTAGTCATTCTCCAACAATTTGGATCGGGTAGCTGGCTTATAATATTAACTATCTTTGATTTATTATATTTAAAATACCGATCTTCATATATTAAATATACAATATTATTAATATTATTATTATTATTATTATTAAATTTTAATTTTTTTTTCGTTTCATCTTCAATATTTATTGGGAATTTTTTAGAATTTGATGAATGCGCGATGACCGATCACGGATGCGAGCACGAATGCCTTAATACTTTAGGTGGATACGAATGTTCCTGTAAAATCGGATACGAGTTGCACTCAGATGGAAAACATTGTGAAGGTATTGATTTTATTTAACCAATTAAAACCAATTTATAAATAATCTATTATTAATCGAATTATGAATTTCAGACGCTTGCGGGGGAGTTTTTGACGCTAGCAATGGAACAATAACCAGCCCTTCTTTTCCTGAGACCTACCCGGGCAACAAAAACTGTATTTGGGAAATAATAGCGCCCTTACACTACAGAATAACTCTAAACTTCACCCACTTTGACTTAGAGGGGAACAGAATGTACCAGCAGGAGTGCGACTACGATTTTGTAGAAGTCTCCAGCAAATTAGGGGACGATATTCTAAAGAAGCACGGAATTTTCTGCGGCTCCAAGATCCCTACGCCGATTATTTCCGAAGGCAATGCCATGAGAATCGCCTTTACGTCTGACAAAAAGTTAGTTTTTACAGATTAATTATTTTTTTTAAGAAAGTAACGATTTGATTTTGAATTATGCGGATTTGAATTTTAGCATACAAAAATCTGGATTCGCGGCTGTCTTTTTTACCGACATGGACGAGTGTGCTAACAATAATGGCGGGTGTCAGCACGAGTGCCACAATACTATTGGCTCGTATGAGTGCTCTTGCCACAATGGGTTCAAGCTCCAGGACAACGGGCATGATTGCAAAGAAGGAGGGTGCAAGTACGAGATCTTGAGTCCTGTTGGGACAATAACTTCCCCGAATTACCCGGATTATTATCCCTCGAGAAGAGACTGCGTTTGGCATTTCACGACGACTCCTGGTCATCGAATTAAATTGGTAATTGGTCACGAAATTGTCACTTATCCTATATTCACTGACAGAATTTTTTTTTAATATTTGAAGAGCTTTCTTAAACTAAACTTCGAGAGCTCAATTTTTAATATCAATGATTTAATAAATATTTATTAATAGTCAAAAAATCTCAAAGGTGTTTTTTTCACGGAAAAAAGAAAAAGAGAAAAATTACATTATATAATGTAACGTGGTGCTTCATATAAAAAACTGGAAAAATTACAGTTTCTCTGAAAATTAACATAAGTTTGAATTTATAAAAATGTTATTTCGAACCGCAATTTTTCTAGTTTTTTATATGAAGCGACGCTTATGACTATTTATGATGTAATTTTTCTCTTTTTCTTTTTTTCGTGTTGTATTATAACTAGATCTCTTTTAATTCGGGACTAAAATTAAAAAATCAAATATGGTATTTTAAAGATAATGCTCTCCGCTTTGACCAAAAATTGAAAAAAAATTTGTAGTCTCATTTACTAAGTTCATACATAAATAAACGTAATTAATATAATATTTCACAATATCGTTATAAAAAATGAATTGTCATATAATAACTGCAATATATTTTTACAATTATTTCCATAATTATAAAATATAACATCTCTAATAGATCTTCAAGGTCTTCGAAATGGAATCGCATCAAGAGTGTGCTTACGATTACATCGCCATTTACGATGGTGACTCACCAGACAGTCATACCCTTGGGAGATTTTGTGGAACTAAAATACCTCATCCAATAATTGCAACGAGTAATCAGATGTTTATGGTATTCAAAAGTGATATGTCAGTACAAAGAAAAGGATTTTTAGCTTCTCATACGACAGGTATTTACTCGCATAACTTAAAACCTAAAATTATCCAATTTATATACACAAGTACTAATTATGAGATTATACTTACTCAAAAACAGCATGTGGAGGCCACCTGATGGCGACGAGCGAAGTTAAATATATTTACTCTCACGTGAGATACGGAACTCACAACTACGATCATCGCACAGACTGTGATTGGACAATTGAAGCGCCGATTGGAAAAAATGTACACTTGTCATTTTTGTCATTTCAATTGGAGTACGAAGAAGATTGTGCTTATGATTTCGTTGAAATTTACTCCGGATTAGATGCTTCCAGTCCCAGTTATGGAAAATTTTGTGACTCAGTAAGTGTTTTAGACTTTTCATTTTCTTTGAATCGAAGAGAGTGTTAATTGATTTTTTTTTTGTTTATTTTGTGCAGAATATTACGGAGATAGTGTCGATGAACGAAGCTCTGTTGATAAGATTCCGTTCTGACGACACTGTGTCAAACAAAGGATTTTCAGCGGCCTACGTGGCAGTAGATCGCCAAGACAGCGATGAAAACCTCGGTGGAATCGACGAGGAAGACAATTTCTGATCTTCAATGGGGCTCGGGAATTCCCTTGAGCCTCGAGAACGTGACAATAGCGCCAGCCGTTTATCAGCGGCAAGTCGACGCACTAAAACCAACCAGATTTCGCCGTCAGTAACTTATCAGCGGCGCGCATTTCAAGATTTTTTGAATTTGCAAAATTTAAATCAAGATAATAATAAAAATGATAATAATAATAATAATCATAAGTATAGAGTTAATGGCAATAGATCTCGACGTGGAAAATTAAACGGCTTTATTTCGATGGTGAGAGACAATTATCGACCGCGCAACAGACGGAAAAAAAACCGAACTAATCATTAAGATTTATTTGTTACAAAATTCAATGTTTTTCATTTCATTCATAGGCCGTAAATGTGCCATATTACATAATGTTTTGTTAGAGGATTTTTGAGAAAAAATTAAAAACCACAAGTGGCAGAAATTTTTTTTGGAAGTAAAATTATTGCAATACGTTAATAATCACTGCCTTATCCGCGATCATTTTTTTAAGTGATTACTTTTTCGTATAAAGTAAATTGTAAGAGTTAAAATTCTTTAATAATAATAATTATAATAATTATTATTAAAAAAATAATAAAGTACACAAATAAGAATGTTTATTGTAGATTTTTTCTGTAAATAGATAGTAATGAGTTAATACGTAGTTCGATTCACGCCGTACTATTTTATAATAAAAAGAAAACGTACGTTAATGACGATATTAAATACTTACTTGAATTAAATTCAAAAGAATTATATATAATATGTAAAATTAAATATATATTGAATCAATGAATAAAAAAATAATTTTAATGAACATTGTTGGCTTTAGTGTTATTCTAAAACAAATGGATTTTCTTTTAAATATTTCCAGAGTTCAAACCTTCAAAGAATATTTTCTTACAAGGATTTTTTGAAATTACAATTATTTTCATAGATATAGCTATTTTAGTAACGTACTATCGAAGCGGTTTGAGCTTAGTCCAAAATTTTAAACACGTTGTTCTCGAAACTACTTTTTTCAAGACGACGACATCTTAAATTTTATTGAAATATGAAAAAATCTTCGATTTTCGCTATTTTCCAAAAATATAAAACAACAAATAAAAAATACCTGTTTTTGAAACCTCAGTTATTTAACGAAATAAAATATTTTTTTCACTTTTTCCGGATTCAGAAAATATCAGTATCCTTATTGAGTAAGATTATATATGGGGTATTCCATACCAAATCGACCACTTTTGAATCTGACCCCCCGAGAAAAAATGTTTCTATAT
This sequence comes from Cotesia glomerata, assembly GCF_020080835.1. Taxonomy (NCBI): domain Eukaryota; kingdom Metazoa; phylum Arthropoda; class Insecta; order Hymenoptera; family Braconidae; genus Cotesia; species Cotesia glomerata. The sequence continues at coordinate 9,841,197 of NC_058162.1, forward strand.
AATTATATATAATCATATATGATTATATATGGAATCACATATATAATTATATACAATTATATATGATCATGCATAATTATATATAATCATACATGATTATATATGGAATTGTATATGAGGTTATATATAATTATATATGGAGCAATATACAGCCATGCAAGATTGTATATAGTCCCATATATAATTATATATAAGTATATATAATTATATATGCTTATATATAATTAACAGACATAAAAATTTTTTCTTTGAAAAAAAATTTTTTTTTGGTAATCACAAAAAGTGTAAAATGATGTTTATAATTACGTTTAAATAATTCTGAAATACAAAATTTGTCACATTTCCTATGAGATGTTTTGGTCTGCTCTGCTACTACCTAATAGTGAAATCATTATTTATTTTATTATTTAAATAAGTGTTATATTATAATGAAATTCGGTAAAATAAATAAATTATGAATAATGACTATCCAAATATATATATTAAAATCAATTTTTATATTCCATTTATGATAAACTCATATGATACATTATGTAGATCATAGAATCATTACCATCTAAGACAGCAGCATAGCAGACAGACACTTTAAGACGCACGGAGATCACCAAAGTTAAGCAGCATTGAGCAGGGTTAATAGTTGGATGGGTGACCGCTGGTTTTATAGCTATAAAATTATATCTCGATATTTTTTTTTTGCATTTTAATTGGTTACACAGAATTGCGTAGGACCATATTAAATATTCTATCCATAAAATTAACCCAATAATTAATTAGATGTAATAAATATATAATTAAATATTGTTATATATAGTTATATATAGTTATATATAATTATATATAATTAGATATCACTATATTTGGCCATTTTTCATATATAATCATATATAACCAATTTATATATAAATATATAAAATTATATACAAATATTTTTTCTCGGGCCCTTTAGATTTAGCTGAAACTTTTATATTTTTTTCTACCCTTTGAAAGACATTTTTGAGAATTTTTTCAAATTTTTATATCCAACCCAAAAAAAGTTATGAATTTTTCAACAAAATGGCTTTTTTATTTTCAAGTAGCCATAATTTTTTTAGACACTGACCTTTGGGTACCTTTTTTTTTTTTTAATTTTTGTTTTTGAATGAACTTTTCGACAAAATACACAAAAAAAAATATATATGATAATTCTATAAAATGATCGATTTTTTGAGCAAAATCGTTATTTTTTCAAAGTTCGTCACTTTTTTTTTATTTTTTTTTTCTCAAAAAAAAACCAATCAATTTGACAACTATTCCCGCTCATCCCGAGCAGGGCCGATTTTTTTTTATATTTTTTTTTATTTAATTGAAAAAAAAAAGTTTTTTTTTGAGAAAATTTGACAATTATTTTTTTAAGGAGATCCACGCGAAGTAGTCAAGTTTTTAAAACTTCCTGAAAATTTGTTAATTTAATCTACATAGCCTAATAATCAATAAAAAAAATTAAAAAACAGTAGGTTTCCGGGATATTTAATAAAATAATTAGGTTTGAAAATTGTAATTTTTACATGTAGTTAAATGGAGGTTCCACCAGCCGTGTATATGGTTAAGAATTTCATGCAATTAACGATTTAAAAAAAATTTTTTTTTCATTGAATTTGATAGGAAATTTAATAAGCTTTCGATTAAAATAATAAAAAAAGTAGGTTTCCGAACGTTTTACGGAAATATTTTATATTTTTTATGAAAAATCACAAGGTACTTCCGTTCTTTAAATTCTTGTATTTGACTTGGCAACACCGCTTGCGCAGTTACCCGGCGCATAAGTAACCGCGGTTTTTTAAATGCTAGAAAATCTTAGTCATTTTAGTTAGACATTAAACATATTTTTTTTAATAAAGTAAGTTAAAAATACAAAGATACTTACAATTAAAAGTTAGAAATCATTTAATCGATGAGTAAAGAACATAATTTAATCAACAGGATTATAAAACAATAGTATATTACATACCTAGGGAAGTAAAGTAAGAAATGTCTCAGATCATATGTAATTGTCGGCCAAGGCGAAGCCGAACATGTTGACAAACATGTGATCTGAGGCTTTCTTATTTACTTCCCGTGGAGTGTATATTATTTTTTTGCTCGACGAAGGCAGAAAGCGGCACTTTCGTTTAGCGTAGCGGGCCGAAAGTTGATGCTTTCTGCCCGTCGAGCAAAAAAATTATATTTCTTTATAAAAAAATTAGGATGACGGTTGACCCTAGAGGCCATCCCTTCAACTTCCCGCTCATTTTGTTCTTAAGCGCTCAGAACTATAAATTACGTTATTGAGCTCTTCAAACTCAAAAATATTATTTTTGTGTCAATTTGAGCTTTTCGAGCTCAAAATTCTAATAGCAGTTTAATAAAACACAATTTTTTGAATTTTCAAACGGCAATAACTTTTGAATGAATGAACCGATTTTCACGACGTTGGCGGCATTCGACGCAGTTTTTTAAGCTCCATTGAAAATTTTTAAGTTTAAATCGATCGAGCCAAGAATTTTGAAGTAATTCCGAAAAAACACTTTTTTCGGTTTTCTTTCGACAACGATAACTCACGAACGAATCAACTGATTTTGACCGGGCTTGCGGTGATCGACGTGGTTTTTTGATCTTAAGAGCTGATTAGATTTTGGAATTGATCGGTAAAGCCATTTAAAAGTAATTCCAAAAAAACCTCATTTTAAAAAATTTTTTTTTTTTTAGTTTTTTTGAGATTTCTCAAAATCTACTCGTTCGAATCGGTCCAAATAGTATTCGAAATCTAAGGTTGCTCAAGCCCTTTCAAATGGCACCAACCGCAATCAAATTGGTCAAGCCGTTCAAAAGTTATAAGAGAGTCACACACACACACACACACACACACACACACACACACACACACACACACACACACACACACTCGGGGCAGAAGAGATACTGCTACCGGGCGCGTCTCCCCGAGCGGATAGGAGAACGCTCGCTGTCCTTGGATGACACTTAATCTCTTAGTTGATGAGGTACAGCGGGTAGGAGCCAAGCAAAATAACCAAACAAAATAAGCTCCCGTGGACGAAACTCCCCTTTAATGGGTTGGTCACACTAACTGACCTAGCAAGACGATTGGTTCCGGCTGTAACTCACTGGGAGTGTCCGGAACCTGTATCGTAGTTTCCGACGATACAGGCCACGGCTGATGTGAGCTTGCTCTGCCGAGGTGAAAGTTGCAGCAGTGGATCAGGAGCCAGCCACTTCGGGCCTTGATCAGGAAGTACGCAGTGAGTGTTAGAGGTCGGAATCTTCACCGCTCCGAGCGAGTCTAGTCCGTCCGTGTATTCCGGGACTGGCTAAGTGTCGGCTAGGCCTCAGGGAACTGGGGTAGGAGTACTATCTCCGAGGGTACACCCGTTCCTAGTTATGGCAATCCGCTCCACTCTGTACGATGCGCTGGTAAATCAAAAAATTATGAGTAACTTACAGGAAACAAACAAGAATAGAAACGGGCTTCATGCTCAACAAGCAGCGATTGAAGCAAGCGCTGACATGAAGAGAACGCAAGTGTTGGAGCGCCTTGAGAAGCTGACCATTGGGCTGCAAGAGTTTGTCCAAACTAAGGTCAATATCCACAAGGAGATAAAGACCAAGACAACCGGTGTAGTCAATGCTCTTGGAAGATTCAAGAAACTGGACGAGGAATGGCAGTCATCACGACGCCGCATTGAAACTGAAACTGAGACGGAAGAAGCAATGGACACTGGAGCCGACGGTGACGGTGAATCTGCTGCTGAGGACAAGGGTGAAACTGACACAAGGTCTGGAAAGAGAAAGGACCGAGATTCGCCAGAGCCAACCGACAAAGTCACAAAGAATAAGGACTTGAAAAAAAGCCCTCCCCAACGACTGGCAGGGCAGGGCGATGAACCCAAGAAGACGACTGACTGGGAAAAAGTACAGTCTAAGAAGGAGAAGAGAAGGCTAGCTAGAGAGCAACTCTCAAAACAGCCGCCGAAGGAGCCTAGGCCAGAGCCTAAGCGGAAAAAACCACGCAAATTGATCAGACCCGACGCACTGATCATCCGTCCGGCCGAGAAAACAAAGTATGCCGAAATTCTGCGTCGTATAAAGCAGGACGTCCCAGATGAGCAGGTTCGTTCAACTGTGGATAAGATCAACAAGACCAGAAGTGGGGACTTGTTGATTACGATTTCGAGGAAGAGCACTGACAAAGGCCAAGGTCTGCAAAAGACGATCGCGGACATCCTTAAGGAGGAGGTCAAAGTGATTTGCAAAGGGCCACAGGAGACCATCGAGATCCGAGATGTCGATGACAACATGACGAAAGAGCATATTCAGACCGCTCTAAAGAGGGAAGCTGGAGAAAGTTGTGAAATCCCACTAGAGGCAATCAAGATCCGTAAAGCCTTTAGGGGTACACAGACAGCCACAGTGTCACTACCAGCAGCTGCAGCACAAAAGTTACTGGAGGAAAACTGCAAAATAAGGATAGGCTGGTCTAATTGCCGAATGAGAGCAACGAAGAGGCCCATACAATGCTTCAAATGCTGGCACTTTGGGCACTTCGGATCGCAGTGCAAAAGCGAAGTCGACCGGTCTAAGCTCTGCATAAGGTGCGGAAAAAAAGGACACAAAATTGCTGATTGTAAAAATCCAGCTAAATGTGCACTGTGCTTTGAACGGCACGGCGTAGAAAAGGCGGCTCACCATGCAGGCACGAACAGATGCCCCATCTTCCAAGAAGCGCTCCAGAAGATAACGAAGCCAAGAACATGAAGATAGTGCAGCTCAACCTCAATCATTATGAGGCTGCGCATGACCTGCTCATGCAAACTGTGCGCGAATTAGAGGCAGATGTAGCACTTATAAGTGAGCCTTATAGACATCTGAGTAACCAACCCTGGGAATCCGACAGCACTAACAAAGCCGTCATCTGGTCCTGCGGTAAATGTCCTTTTCAGAGAACAGTCAACAATAAAGAAGCTGGCTTCGTAGCAGCATGGGTAGATGGCCTCCGCTTCTACAGTTGCTATGCACCACCTAGTCTCTCTAATGACCATTTTGAAGACTTCCTTGATCGGCTAACTGAGGACGCAAGAAAACACTTTCCCGTGGCAATAGCTGGTGACTTCAATTCCTGGGCAACAGACTGGGGCAGCAAGTTCACTAATACACGTGGAAAAGCACTTCTTGAGGCAATGGCCACTCTGGACGTGATCCTTCTTAATACCGGTGACACGCCAACGTATACTAAGGGAGAGGCAAACTCAACTGTCAACCTTACATTTGTCAGCAGTTGCTTAGATCGAAGAGGTTTTTCTTGGAAAGTATTGAACATCTATACAGCCAGCGACCATAGTGCGATACTATGGGAAATATCAACTGGCCAGAAACTAACAAGAGACAACAGGAGCGCTAGCGCGGTTGGGTGGAAAGTTAAGTCTCTCGACCCCACTGATTTAGTAGTAGCCTTAGACTGCAATCCGATCATCGTAGAAACTGCTGAAGAGAAGACCAAGGACCTAATGAGAAGAGTCACCCAGGCTTGCGACGCTAGTATGTCTCGGAAACGTCGCATAAATTCAAGACCTTCAGTGCACTGGTGGAACGATCACATTAGCATTCTACGCTCAAAGTGTCTTAAAAAAAGAAGAAAGTCTCAGCGTGGCTACAGACGATCTAACTCCGCAGAGCTGTTGGCAGAGTATAAAAAGGCCCGTCGAGAACTGAACAGAGCCATCAAAGAAAGCAAAAGACGTTGATGGAAGGAACTGGTCGCAGAAGTCGAGAAAGATCCATGGGGCAGACCGTATAAGGTGGTTATGACCCACTTGAAATGCCAACCAATGCCATCACCTACGTGTCCACAACTCCTAGAGAAGATTGTTACCACGTTGTTTCCCCAACAGCTGGTATTCACCTACAAGTTGGAGCAGCTCAATTCTGAAGACATCCCAACTATCATGTTGGACGAGTTGATAGAGGCAGGAAATCGAGTAGGGAATAATAAGGCGCCGGGATTGGACGGAATTCCTAATATTGCCCTGAAATCAATCCTTAGGGAAGCACCGACATTATTCCTGGACGTTTACGATACATGCCTGAAGGAAGGGACTTTTCCCCAGAAGTGGAAACAGCAACGGCTAGTGTTACTTCCGAAGGGGAAAAAGCCGCCGGAAGAACCGTCATCCTACCGACCACTCTGCATGTTAGACACGGCTGGCAAGATATTCGAGCGCATAATTCATCAGAGAATAGAGGCTTTAGTCGATCCACTCCTAGCAGAGAACCAGTTTGGTTTCCGAAAAGGACGGTCCACTCTGGATGCTATCAAATTGGTTGTTGATATAGCCAAGGATGCAATCGCTGGAACGAGATGGAAGGGTGGAAAGAAGAAATACTGCTTGGTGGCTGCTTTGGACATCAAAAATGCCTTCAACTCCGCTAACTGGGATTGCGTTATGCGGGCTCTAGAAGAAAAAAACATACCAGGATACCTTCGCAGAATAGTAGCGAGCTACTTCACGAACAGGCTCCTGAAATATGACACGACGAATGGTACGGAAGTGTATGAAATCTCCGGAGGAGTGCCACAGGGATCAGTCTTAGGTCCTCTGCTATGGAACATCATGTATGATGGCCTCCTGAGAATAGCATTGCCTACGGGAGTCAAACTTGTAGCATATGCGGATGACGTAGCTGTCGTGATTGTCGCAAAGCACCTCGAAGAGATAGAAATGGCATTTGATATTACATTCAGACGAGTCAATTTGTGGAGGGACATGATGAAATTGCAACTAGCCAAGCATAAAACCGAGGCAGTGCTCATCACCAGCAGAAAAACGGTAAAAACCATCAAGTTGAAAGTCGGAGAACAATAAATCACATCACAACCATTTATCCGTTATCTGGGAGTGATGCTGGATGCACGACTCAACTTCAAACAGCAGGTGGAACATGTCAGTGCCAAAGCGTCAGTAGTGAGGGCTAGTCTCGCACGACTGACGCCGAACGTCGGAGGCCCAAAACAGAGCAGGAGGCTATTATTGTCATCAGTAGTCATTCTATGCCTAGAATCCGTAAAAAGGATTCCCCCCCCCCCTAAGGGAAAAAAAAGAAAAAACACACACACACACAGACATACGGACATCATCGCGAAAACAATCAGGGAAGCATCCTAGGAGCTTAAAACGTCAAAATCTGATGAGAACTCGATTTTCGAAAAACGGGGTAAAACCAATAACTTCCCGATTTTTGAAAATTTTCAATTTTCTTAGCGGGAAGTTAAAAATATACATTTGTACGCAATTTAATGCAAAAAATATTTGATACACCAAACTGTTTTTCACTCTGAATATTTTTAAGAGATAAGGGAATGTCACATTTAAAATACCACAATTATTTGACAAGTGTACTTATTTAAACTATTCTTCGACCCCAATCCGTCGAATTTCGTTCGTGAACTTTAGATTTATTATATAGTGCCTCGTATGTTCTTTTTTTAGTAGTTTTAATAAAACGTGTAGAAAATTTTCCAAAATGCGCTCGCAAATTATGCCGGTTTATCTGAGATATGTTTACAAATAAATAAATTTCAAGGTTAGGGAACTGTAGCGGTGTTGTCAAGTGCTTACCGGTAATTCAGAGTGCTATATTTTTTTAGTCAATTAAATAATTACTAAATGTTAATAATTATTTAATGCGTAAATTTTTCGGAAATTTCCTCAAAAATGTTATTAATTAATTTAAAAATTAATTTTAAGATGCATGATGAAATAAATAGACGCAATTTCGGGGTACTACAAATTTATTAGATGGCAAGGATAATTAGTAATATTAGCACTATAAATATACATAGATAAGCAAATATAAAATAGACCTATTTGGTACGAGGGCTTATGCCAGACTGACTCATTCGTATTTACAACAAGGTAATTATAATAAGGCCCTTAGGTATTTATATGACTCATTATCGATGAGCTCATGTCTTTCGTACCCTCAATACCTCCCCTCGAAAACATGAGTGAGTATACTTTATCAACATACATTCGTCATACCAAGATTACATATGCATTCGCGATGTTTTGCACCACTCAACCCTTTCGTTAAGACATCGGCTGGCATTTTCTCTGTACATAGGTATTTTAAATGTATTACGTTTTTTTCACATAATTCGCGGATAAAGTGATGTCTCACATCGATATGTTTAGTTCTGGGGTGATAACTGTTGTTTTGTGCGAGCTTTATCGCGCCCTGACTATCATTTAGTATAGTTACACATTCATCTTGAATATCTATACTTTTTAAAACATGACGTAGGTACATTGCTTCCTTAGAAGCTTCCGAAATCGCCATATATTCGGCTTCGAGACTAGATAATACTACTGTGCGTTGTTTACGTGCTTCCCAGCTGATAGGACCACCAGCGAATATAAACGCGTAGCCGGAGTACGACCTTCGATCAACAATGTCTGAGCTCCAATCTGCGTCTACGACACCAAATAATGGGATATTTGTACGTTCATACATAATACCACACTCAATGGTACCTTTCAAGTATCGTAGAACTCTTTTAGCGGCTTTCCAGTGACTTTCATCGTAATTTGTATTGAATTGACTCAAGTAGTTAACAGTATAAGCAATATCGGGTCTAGTCATTACGGATAAATATAATAACGCGCCTATTAAACTTTGATAAGGATATTGACTTATTATATTTGTATTAGTATGTTTGGGTTTTTCTAATTTACAATTTTTCTCAATCGGTGTTAGTGATTCTTTGCATTTATTCATACCAAAACATTCTAATAATTTTTCTATGTACGACCTTTGACTCATACACACTCTCTTGTCTTTATCGCGTAAAAATTCAATACCTAAGCAATTATTTATTTCCCCTAAGTCTTTCATTTTAAATGACCTTGCTAGCTCTCGTTTCACTTCACATAACCATTCGTTATCGTTAGTTGCAAAAATCATATCATCTACATATATACCGATTAACATTATTTTATTTTCCTTGCACGATATAAACATACACGGTTCTTGTGGTATTAATTCGAAATTTAATCTTTTTAATTCGTCTACTAATCTCTTATGCCATGCTAAACCTGATTGCCGTAAACCATACAGCGCTTTCTTTAATAAACAAACCGAATTAAACGATCAAACGAACTTACCTGTTCGTGAAGTTCGATCGTTATTATACGACAGTCTCGCCCGAAATGATTACATGTATACCGATTGTAGTACCATCTCTTCAGCTACTTATAACCACGTATTTTTAGAGTTAAGATTTAAAAATTTCTAGGCGCCCGCCTCTTGCGGAGGTGACGGCGCCGTACGGTCACTTTCGTCATATCATTGAAAGCAGAGAAATAAAAATCAAAAATTATTATAGGTAAGAAACTTGGGAAATGAATATTTTTTGAAAAATTATTCTGGGAAAAAAAAGGATGTATTTGATGGGTGGGACTGTAATCATTTCGGGCGAGACTGTCGTATAATAACGATCGAACTTCACGAACAGGTAAGTTCGTTTGATCGTTTAATTATACTTCCAGTCTCGCCCTTATAATTACATGTATACCGATTGTAGATGTTCAGAGAACTTAGATAATAATTTTTTTTTTTTTTTTCATAATTTTTATTATTTATGGTTTAATAAAACTGCTTTGGCAAAGTTGTTGTTATTTTGGATACTGATCGGTCTCTTATAGAACTTAGCGAAGACCTGCGATTTTTCGGACCATCCCGCTGTTTTCCTTATTAAGTCCAGACTCACTCCTACCTCTGCCGCTTTGGATGTAGAAGCGTGTCGTGTACTGTGGGCTGTGAATTTTTTGCCTATTCCACATTCTACGAGGAAGGTTTTTAGCCATCTACTCAGTGTTTGTGAAGACACTGCCTTATGTGGCTTGCGAAAAGATAATAGCAATCGCTTCTCTTCCTTACGTATTAGCTTTGTCTTCTCAATGTACTTGAGAAGGGTATTAGCTACACAAAGCTCCGGCTTCTCTTTAAATGTGGATAGGACCAGCAACGGCTGTGATGCCCCAGGCCTCGAAGTCTTTATAATCTCTGGAATTTTTATTTCTACACGATCTTTTGATTGGATAATGTTGTCTATTGAGATCATTGAGAGCGTCTGTACTCGATGAGCAGTTCCCAATGCCAGTAAGATTATTAGCTTACTTGTTAATTGTTGTAGGGATAGCTTTTCCAATGGATATGGCGATGCCGCTTTATTTATTACAGACTCAGTATTCCAGGTTGAATCATACTTGGGTTTTATAGGTCTCAATTTAAAGATCCCTTTGAAAAATCGAGAAATGACGGGGTCATTGGTGATGTCTTGTGTTGATATTATTGAGAGAGCAGATCTTGCTGAGTTGAGAGTACCATACGTTGCGCCGCCTTTAAACTTTTGAGATAAAAATTCTAGGACTGAATTTGTTTCGATCTGAAAAGGATCACGTGCTCTTTTCTTGGAGAATTCCTACCATTCTTTTAAGGCGCTATTGTACTGCTTTACTGTCGACTCGGCTAGGGATGCTGTCAGAATATCTATTGATGCCTGTGGTAGATTTCTTCTCGAGAACGCTTCCCTGATAACTTGACAGCCGCCAGGGTAAGTGTTGCTGCCATCGGATGCTTCTGCTGGTCGCTAAGTGGAGAGATTAAAAGATTAGAGCTAGGTTTAAAAATAATCATTTCAGAAGACATTAGGTTTTTAAGTAATGGAAACCATGGCTGTGTCGACCACAGTGGTATTACCATAACACCAAAGGCTTTATCATTGATAATTTTTTGTAGCACTCGTGCTATTAACGCGAACGGTGGAAAGGCATAAAAGTTTTGTCCTTTCCAGTTAAAAGTGAACGCGTCGATCGTCATCGCGTCCGGATCACGTTCCCAAGCGCAATATTTTTTACATTTTGTGTTATTTCGTGAGGCAAATAAGTCAATTGACGGTTCTCCGAATCGTTTTTTGATGCGTTTATACGCATAGTCTGACAAGCTCCACTCAGTGTCTATGTTTTTGACACGAGATAGATTATCTGCTTCCGTGTTTTCTCTGGAAGGGATATAGGATGCATACAGCCAGATTCTTCGCTTCTCACACCAGTCCCAAATTTCTTTAGCAAGCAAATGTAAATGTAAGTATTGGGATCCGCCCATCTTGTTTATATATGCCTTGGCAGTTGAATTATCAACTCTAATCAAGATTTCGCAATCTTTACAATTTTCAGCGAAACACTTTAGCGCCAAAAAGGCTGCTTGAATTTCTAATTCGTTAATGTGCAACCCTCTTTCTTTAGGTTTCCAGTAGTCTCGAGCTCGCTTACCGTTGCAAAACGCACCCCACCCCGTGAGTGAGGCATCAAAGAAAATTTCTTTTTTATAACTAGCTATTCTAATCGTCCGAGAGGTTATGGGAATTTTTTCCCTCCACCATCTGAGATCATCAACAATATATTCTGGTAATAACATAGTTTTTTCATAGTCATTATCATTAATTGTCAATGCCTCTGTTTTTGCTTTTTCTAATAACTTACAGTGCAACATTCCGTACTCGACTGCTGGGCAAGCTGCTATTAACGTACCAATCACTTGTGCTAAGAACCTAATTTTGCAATTTCTTTTCCCTAACAGCTGATCTACCTGATGTAGAATGCATTCCCGTTTCTTTTGCGTCAGATACAAACAAAATTTTTCTGAATCAACCATTAGACCCAGGTATTTGCATTGTCTGCTAGGACTGAACATACTCTTCTTCTCGTTTATTATAAAACCCAGAGAAATTAACAACCTTTTGGTCCTTATTACATTTTCTTTACAGGTTTCTTTATTTAGTCCCATAACAAGAAAATCATCTAAGTATACTACTGATAAATAACCTTTTTGTCTAAGGTAGTTGACGGCTGGTTTAATTATTTTTGTAAAAATGAATGGCGCGGAGCATAGTCCAAAGGGTATGCAAGTGAACTCATATGTTGCGCCTCGAAAAGTGAATCTAAGGTATTTTCTATCTGATTTAATTATCGAAATTAAAAAATAGGCATCCTTGAGATCAATGGTGCCCATAAACATACCTCGGGTAATCAGCTTACACACCGTTCTGATATCCTCCATCTTAAAATGATGTACCTCCACAAATTCATTGAGGTCCTTTAGGTTTATTATAAACCTATTAGACCCATCAGGCTTGGCCACGAAAAAGAACGGTGAGATAAACTGATCTGCCGTTGGTGTAACTCTTTCGATCGCCCCTAAGTCTAAAAGTCTCGTAATCTCATTTTTTATTGCAGAAATCTCAGAACTCGTCCAATCGCGCTCGGGAGGCGGACGTGACTGATATGGATTAGAAGTAAAAGGGATATTATAGCCCCTGATACATTTCCAGATGAAAGGATCTGATGTTATGATAGCCCATTCCTTTAAAAACCCTTTTAACCTCCCTGCAGTCTTTACCTGAGAATTGATTAGTATTTCCGATTCTTGCTGTATTTCTGTTGGCTCTGGTGACTCTTCCCCTGGTTCTGGTACTTCGGGTTGTAATGCGGTTTGGTGAACTTCGTCTTTGTGCCCGTCTGAGCTGCATATTTCTGCACAGACGGGCTCTTCGCGTTTAAATGGCTTGAAGAAGGACCCGACTTCTTTGGTGGGAGCTGGGATTTGATATCTGTACCGAGCTTGTTGATCACCTTAGATTCTTTGATTTTTTCCCCTAATTTATCACCAAACAGGTATTCACCCGTCTCAGTTGTCTCCAGCAATGTGGTAATTTGCTTGTTTAAACTCGGGAGAATGCAAGCTTTCCTGGCCACTGTTTGACCACGGTACAACTCTGTTAAAATTTGTGATGATTCCCACAAATTTTCCAGCATCTTTTTGACGTCAATGTCCTCCTTTCTCATTGTGAGCAAGGGATTTATAACCAAGCTCAACGCTGATAATGTCGCACCCGCTAGGTTTTGAGTATTAACAAAATATTTGTCTCTTTTAAGAGAACCATCGTTTAAAGAAGCTGCTACTTCAGGGTTTAATTTTGGGGCCTCTAATGAGCAGTTACCCTTCCTAGGGTATTTTTTGAGTAGTAATTCTTTTTTCTCCTTCGTCAGACCGGTTTTCAACCAAATTTTCCAGCGGTCAGCAATGTGGTTGGATACTTTTAAACCTTCTGGCTCTATTGAAGGAGATTCTCCAATAATTTTTAATATTTCAGGATCCAGATCCTTGGGTTGTCCATCTGCAACTACTGATTGAGGATCTGGTTATTTCTGAGGCGTTTCACTGTCTCCACTGATATCAACAATTGGAGTAGGTTCTGTAACAAGAGGAGGAAATTTTATTTTTATTTCCGGTTATGACTTGCCTCTCGTGCAAGTTCAACCGTAATATTTTCGGTGCTGTCTTATCTCTCGTAACTGGCCGGTTGTCGATCTTCCAATATCTTCTCTATTTCTTGAAGACGTTTCTTTAGTTTTTTATAATCACGGTCACGCTCCGACGATTTCCTTTTATGTCCACCCATGTTATGAATTTAACTTTCAGAAATAATTTAGAAAAATATTGACTAATTATAGCTGCGTAAAACTCTTACATGTTTACTTTTTCGCACGAAAAAATGTTATGACGAAAGTAACCGTACGGCGCCGCCACCTCCGCAAGAGGCGGGCGCCTAGAAATTTTTAAATCTTAACTCTAAAAATACGTGGTTATAAGTAGCTGAAGAGATGGTACTACAATCGGTATACATGTAATCATAAGGGCGAGACTGGAAGTATAATTATTATTTTCATCTATGGCTTTCATCCATCGCTCGGCTGTTTCAATAATTCTCTTATCGCGAATAACACTACCACTCGATCCTACTTTATCATTATTTATTATCTTAATTAATACTTTACGTAGTTGATCAGGAACTTCCATGTAAACCGTTTCTTCGAGGTTACCATTTAAATATGCAGTAACAACATCCATCTGGTGCATCTCTAAACCTAGCTCCGCTGAAATGGCTGCTAACAATCTCACCGACGTTGACCTCATTACCGGAGAATATGTCTCATAGAAATACTCCCCTGGTCGTTGTGAGCAACCTTTTGCGACCAGGCGAGTTTTCTTTCTTACTGTATTTTTCGTACAGAAGACAAGGCGATTCCCGATCACTTTTCTTTCTTTTGGACGTGTAGTGATCTCCCAAGTGACATTCTTTATTTGTGCTAGAAATTCATCTTCCAGGGCTAATTTTCATTGATTGGCATCTTCAGATTCCATTGCATCTTTCCATGTTATTGGGTCCTGCACTGTGAGATTTGTAATGAATGCGTCGTCATCTTCCGACATCATTACGTCAATCTCATCTTCTTCACTGCTAGTATCTGTATCTATTTCTTGAGCTACATCACGATATTGCTTGCGTGGTCTTCCCACTGATCCCGTGCGTACTATTCTTGGTCTGCCACGGCCTCTCTTTGGGGGTTCAATTATTTCATTCCACGTTATAGTTGCTCCTCTTTTGCGCAACATTCGTGTGTTTTCAGGTATTGCTTCTGAAATTGGTTCACTTGCAGTTCTCCTCATTAAACTTCTTCCTCTGTTTGCCTTACGAAACTTTCTATCTGTCAAGCTTATCACTAGCTTATTTGTCTTCAATAGATGCACTCTGTAGGCTTTTGAGTTTTTGTCGTAGCCCATTAACATTCCTTCCTCGGCTCTTGAGTCAAATTTCCCCTTATTTGTTCTTTTATCTTTCACAAATACTTTACAACCGAAAGTTTTGATGTATGCGACGGTAGGAGTTTTCCCTTTCCATTGGCTAAATGGTACCTGTCCCTTCAGCGCTGCAGTTGGGCACCGATTTCGAACGTAGCAAGCTGTGTTAATAGCTTCTGCCCAAAAAGCTGGTGGGACGCCTGCTTGACGCATCATACATCTGGCCATTTCCACTAAGGTACGATTCATCCTTTCGGCAATACCGTTTTGCTGTGGGGTATATTGTGTTGTCAACCTTCTCTGAATACCACATGATCTCAAATATGTGTCGAATTCTTCATTTACATATTCACGTCCGTTATCGGACTGTAAAGCTTTTATTTTTTTATTTGTGAAATTTTCCACCTCAGCCTTGTATTCCTGGAATGTCTTGAGTATTTCACTCTTGTTTTTCACAAAATACACTTGGCACCAACGTGAATTTGTAATACCCCGAAATTGCGTCTATTTATTTCATCAGGTTATGGGCCCAGTGGAGAATACGCCCTAGTAAAGATAAATAACTAAATAAAGTGTTGTAAAAAAAAAAAAAAAAAAAAAATTCATACGTGCCAGAAAATGGCAGCGTCAATAAAAATTGATCAGTTAACGGGAGATAATTATAGTAGATGGAAGATACACATGCGAGCCATTCTGAAAAAGAATGACTTTTGGGGGTATGTATCTGGAGATATCCACAAACCAACGGAACCGGCGGACACCGTAGCAAAATGGATCAAAAATGATGGAAAGGCTGAATCGGACATCCTGTTAGCGGTGAGTTCAAGCGAGTTAATTGCGCTGGACGGTTTGGAAAGCTCTAAGGAGATATGGTATAAGTTGAAGTCGACTTATGAATCAAGGGGACCTGCACGGAAGGCATCATTGCTAAAGCATTTGGTATTAACACGTTTACAGGAGGAAGGTGACCTCCAAAAACATGTAAATGATTTCTTTGATACAGTGAAGAAACTTAAAGAAATTGGAGTAAACACAAATGATGAGTTATTGGCAATCCTATTGTTATATAGCTTACCTGAATCATTTACTATGTTTCGTACAGCAATTGAATCCAAGGATGAACTACCCAACACCGAAATTCTTAAAGTAAAAATATTGGAAAATTACCAAGGGAGAAGAAATCAGGAATCGGCCTCGAACCAGGGAGCTATGTATATAAAGAATGAGAATCATGCACACAAATGGAAAAATAAACCATACCAAAAGAAAAAGAGTGACGATAAAAGCCGTAAAAATAAATTTGAAACAGAGTGCTACCGCTGTGGTCGAAAAGGCCACATTGCACGATATTGTAGGACCAAGGTCGATACGAGATATAAACAAAGTGCGCGTCATACAAAGGAGCAAAGCGATAACGAGTCATCGGACTCGCAAAATTCAAAGACAATGCTAAGTACAATCGATGAGGTAAAGTACGGAGAGGGGACTAGAGCCGAGTGGTGCATCGACAGTGGCTGTACTGCACACATATGCAACGATAAGAATTTTTTCCGGGATTTTTCGTACGTGGATAATGAACTGATGCTTGCGAATAATGGAAGTACTCGAATAAAAGGAACAGGTAACATTAAGTTGAGTGTAGACACTGGGCCCATAACCTGATGAAATAAATAGACGCAATTTCGGGGTATTACAAATTTATTAGATGGCAAGGATAATTAGTAATATTAGCACTATAAATATACATAGATAAGCAAATATAAAATAGACCTATTTGGTACGAGGGCTTATGCCGGACTGACTCATTCGTATTTACAACAAGGTAATTATAATAAGGCCCTTAGGTATTTATATGACTCATTATCAATGAGCTCATGTCTTTCGTACCCTTAACAATGCATAACAAAAGTATTTCTACGCATTAATTTTTTTTAGACATTCTTTACACTAGCAATCTACTTGGATTTTCTTAATATATATATATATATATATATATATATATATATATACTAGCTGACCCGGCCACGCGTTGCTGTGGCTAAAGTTTTTGTTATATTACATTAGAGTAAACAATCTAAGAGGAACAATAAGAGAACATCAGTCACGGAGTCCACTATGCTTTTTCACACAGATGGTATTTGTAAAAAAATATGGTGATCTCCTTATTTGACTTTCTACTACTATAACCCTTTAGTACAATGAAATTATTTACGAACAAAGACGAAAATGTTGATGTTGGTATACAAATTCACTGGATTGAGATTTGAAGGGGAAGTACGTTGAACACAATTAATTAAAATGTTCTTACACTTGATATTAAGCAGAAATCAATAGGTACAGAATAAAAATTTATCAGATTTATTATTTCCATTTAATTTTATAACAAATATAAGTATATTACAGTATAATACAGTAAATAACATGTGACGCTTAAACTCATGAACGAGGTAGGCAAGGCAGACAGTCTTAAACTTTTAAACATTAATATCTATTTTTTTGAATTATGAATACTTTCAATTTCAATTTAATTTAACACCAATCGGTGCACAATGTTTTTGGTTAACCTGTCTTTAGCTAACACAAATAGATTCGACAGTTTCCCAACACGTGAACACGCAACATATAGTTGCCCATGAGAAAAACATGGATTTTCCAAATCTAAACCACAAATGGACATTGTTTGACCTTGAGATTTATTTATAGACATGGCGAAAGCTAAACGAATTGGAAACTGTAGCCTTTTGAAGGGTATGGTAGAATCTGATGGTATCATCGGAATACGTGGCAGCAGGACCACTTTTCCTTTAAACTTCCCAGCCAAAATGGTTGCTTCAAGAATGTTTCCGGTGATCTTTTTGATGACCAAACGCGTACCGTTACATAATTGAGGTGGATTCAAATTACGGAGGAGAATAATAGGGGAACCAATCTTTAATCGAAGATTATGTGGTGGCATTCCAGGGATATCTAATGAATTTAAAAATTCAATCGGAAAATTTACACTTTCATTTTCATCAACAACAGTATCGATTGATTTAAAAGACATCAGATCGCCTGGTAACAACGTTTGCGTCGTGACCCTTTGCTGCTCGCGTTGTTGAGGTTAGATTTTTTCGGTGGCATTTGACTGAAAATAATAATTTAATCGTTTAAATATTAGAAAGAGGAACTGAAAAACATGTTATCATAGCATATTGAAATAATAAGTGCAAAATAATTTTCAATGGAAGTTAAATAAAAATAATATAAAAATTTTTGTACAATTATTGAAAAAGTGTGGGGAGCTTTGTGCCATTTTCTCATTGATATATATAATTAACTTTTATAAAACTATGTGATATTACTTACATGTATAAATTGAAATTATTGTTCCTGTGCTCCTACTGTGGCTATGTCTCGTTCTCCTGCTGCTCTTGTTCTTATGATATTCTCTTGAAGACGTTCGTTACACTGTTCTTGAGATTCTTGTGCATGACCTTCTGCTGTCCTGATTATTTGAGCTGGATTTCTTGATTCAATTTGTTCTGCCAACAGATGGGCTATTTTAATACGTTTGCGTCGTGCCTCTCTGGTGCTCGCGTTGTTGAGGTTAGATTTTTTCCGTGGCATTTGACTGAAAATAATAAATTAATCGTTTAAATATGAGAAAAAAAAATTGAAAATCATTCTAATTAACTTTTATAATTATGTGATAATACTGACATGTACATATTTAAATTATAGAGTTTAAATAATAATTTCAATAAGAATTGAAATACTAATTTAATCGTTTAAATATAAGAAAAAAAATCTGAAAAACTTGTTATCATAGCACATTGAAATAATAAGTGCTAAATATTTTTTAATAGAGGTTAAATAAAAACAATAAAAAAAAATATTTATACAACTATTGAAAAAGTGTAGGAAATTGTGTATCATTTTTGCATTGACATTTTAATTAAATTTTATAATTATGTGATAATACTTACATACATATATTCAAATTAAATTATAAAGTTTTGATCAATGAAGCACAAATAAGTAAAAAACAGGATTAATTTTACTGTATTATCTTCAATATAATATGAATGCAATTTACACTTCAGTCTAAGTAACACATGGCCGGCTATGCTAACACCAAAAATTTAAAAAGTGGAAATAATTGAATTATACGGTATTTCGTTCACTACAAAATAAATTTAATTAATTTTATAGCGTCAACAACACGTGGTAATTATGCTGTTAAAATGTAGCTTATATGACACGTTCGTAGATTTACCATAGCAGCGCCATCTATTGGTTACTTACTCAACCCAGTCGAAAGGTATCGACATCTGTTAGAATCATTTGGAGTTAACAGATAATTGTGACTGTCAAATAATAACAGACAAATGATTAGCAATAAATTAAAATTGCGACGATAATTTTAACTATCCTATCTCTCAAGTTGGATCGAACTGCACACGGTGTGCAAATTTTATTATAATCGGTTAAGTGGTTTAGGAGTCCATTGAGGACAAACATTGTGACACGAGATTTATATATATTAAGATGTATATATATATATATATATATATATTTAGCACAAAAAAAGTTATTATAACGTCATTGTGCGCGATTTTCTTACACCACCCTCCACTAGGGGTACTTTAAAAATATCCCCTTAATGAAAATAAAATTTTTATGCTTTATAAAATCTATTTTGAAAAAAATGAAACAATTATCTTGAATTGTCATTGAACGACAATTCTATTTTCTACCTTTTTATTTAATAGATTTAATTGTTCTATTTTTTAATTCAATTTTGTTTTTTTCATTTTTTCAAATCATCCAACCACTTCATGATCGAACCGGAAAAATATTATGATTAGTGCATTAAAAAAAAGAAATAACAATTTTTATCTATTTGCCTTGATGTTCAATTACACTTTCGAATTTCAGAAAACGTATGAAAAAGCTTTCAAATAATTATTAATTGAAAACGATTTTTTTTTTAAGTTTAAAAATGTTAATATCTGATGAATAAAAACTTTATTTTAAGAAATTGAGGTGAGATGAATAACTTACCATTTTTTTTTTAATTTATAATTTTCTTAGCCGAAAGTTTAATATTATTGAAAAATTTAGTCACAAAAATATTTTATGAAAAAATATAATCATAAATACGAGTAGGTAAACAGGGGGGTGCTACTCAGTCGGTGAAACAGATTTGTGGGTTCTTGTCCCGGCTAAGTTACCGACCGTAGATATTTGTGACCTGTTTTACCGAAGTGGATATGGTGGAG
>NC_058162.1:9861290-9866385 GCF_020080835.1 Cotesia glomerata
TTCGTGTCTCGCACTTCGAGATTGCGAAGGTAGTATCGCTACTTACATGTCTTGGACCACAAGTTCAAAGCTTAAAGTGAACGACTGGGGCGCCTCTTCACTATCGTGGCGTTGCCCCTTTGTTATTTGATCATTCGTTGTTTTTGTGTCAAACAGATCACACGTTTGATGCGAAAGTGAACAGTTTTTTGTTTTTTATAATTAATTATAAATTAAAAATTTTTTTTTATTAAATTGGTAAATTGAAGATTCTGAAATGGGTAAGAGTAAAAAATCAAGATCAAGAAGTCCGGATCATTCGAAAGAAAGAACTTCTAAAAGACTTCGGAAACTAGAAGAAAAGATGGATGAATTAACATCAGGTTTTGCTTTAATCAAAGACGCTATTTTGAGACGTAGTCGTTCGTACTCAAATTCAGGCGAATCTGATATCGAAGGTAATTGTTTTTGCATGTTAAAATTTAATTGTGAACACGAGATGCAATCACAATATATCCATAAATTTTTACCTTTATGCCCGAGAGGCTATGCATGATTTTCATTTATGAATAATCATAATAATTACGTCTGTTTACAAAAGTGCTCTATTTTATCCGAGAGGTAAAATGGAGCTTGTATGGCAATCTGATTTGATCTGGAAGATTAAGTAGAGATTATAATTACTCTGTTTTATCCGGGAGATCAAAACAGAGTAAATATTGAGTTAACCAAGAAAAATTCATAGCAAATTGAATCAAATAAACATTGAATGTCTGCAGGTACTGGAAGCGGTGATGAGATTGGTGAAAAAGACGATAATGGGAAAGTAGTGGATTTGTCATCTAATTCGCAGCCACAGGTTCCTCCAGTCACTTTAAGTGATCAACAAAATACGGGGGAAAGTACTTCTCAATCAGGTGGAAATAAAAGTGATTATAAGTCTGATTAACCACCAGTTAAGACCACCAGAATCAGAGACTAATAAGTTGTGGGACTAATAAGACTAATGAGTTAAGTGAATAAGTGAATAAGACTAATCAGTTAAGACCACCAGAATCAGAGACTAATAAAAACAAGGAGAATGGAACTCCTTGGGAGTTAGATGCTGATGTGGTCTTCGCATTTTTGGAGCAGAACCTATTGAGGAGAAGCCTGAATTAATTCTGCATTCTAGCGTTGCAAATCGCTGGAAAAATATCTTTCTGAGGGTATTAAAAAAGAGATTAAGGAGTCATTATTGGAAAAGTATCCCAGGAAGGGAAAACTTTCGTTTGAACCGCCGATTTTAAATGAAGAGGTTGCAGGTAACTTAAAAGAATCGGCGTTGAAAAGAGATACATACTTTGGCTCAACGCAGAAATCAGCCGGATCTGCCTTGGCTGCATTGGCTCCAGTAATTGAATCTCTGGCGACTCTTAAAGATCCAGACAATGTTAAAAGATTGGAGCAAGTTTGGGATGCTGCAAAATTGTTGATAGAAATCCACAAGTCCCAAACAGTTGCACGCAGAGCTTGTATTTTACCTACCTTGTCAAAACAGTGGGCCACGGCACTGGAGAAAAGGGAACCGGATAACTTTTTGTTTGGTGAAAAATTAACTGAGAAAGTTAAAGAAATTAAGGCTATTGGAAAAATAAGTGAAGAAATGAAACCTGCTCCTCCAAAGAAACCGTACGTTTCTTCTGGGTCTTTAAACTTCAAGAGCTCGTCCAGTCAAAAGAAGTCAGTGTCTCAGACGAGCGGGAAGTACTCATCAACGAGAAAACCACTGACTTCCAAGTTTCCAGCGAAGCAGACTTCATACCCCAAGTCAGGCCAATACCGTCAACACGATCAACGGCCCCAGAAACGTTAACTACAGATAATAATGTAAATATGTTCGCGGGACGTTTAAAGTATTTTTTAAATGCTTGGAAAACAATCACTGAGGATAAATTTGTCCTTCAGTGTGTTAAAGGGTATAAAATACCTTTCGAATCACCCCCTATACAAACTTGTCCACCACCTGAAAAGGTTTGGTCGGACCTAGAACTAGCAGGTGTCCAATCAGAGGTCAATAAACTGTTGATAAAAGGTGCGATTAGAGAAGTGGAAGAGGTTCAAGGACAATTCTTGTCACCGTTCTTTTTGGTCCCCAAGCCTGATGGTCAACAGAGGTTTATTCTAAATTTAAAGGGTCTGAATAAATTTATCGATACAGAACACTTTAAGCTTGAAGATCTTAGATCTGCTTGTAATCTTTTAGAACGAGGTATCTTTATGGGAACGGTGGATCTTAAAGATGCATATTTTTTGATCCCAGTATGGAAGCCACATTGTAAATATTTGAGATTTATTGCTCAAGGAAAATATTATGAGTTTGTTTGTCTACCTTTTGGTTTATGCACGTGTCCATTGACATTCACCAAGTTGATGAAGCCAGTGATAAACTATCTTCGCTTGAAAGGGTTTCTGTCAGTTATATATTTGGATGATTTTCTATGTTTAGGTCACTCAGTTGTAGAGTGCATTGAGAATTTAACTCAGACGGTCAAATTACTTGAGAAGTTAGGTTTTATTGTAAATTTTGAAAAGTCCAAATTGGAGCCCGAGAGGAAATGTAGATATTTAGGGTTTATGTTAGATTCTTCTATGATGAGAGTAGAACTTCCAGAGGACAAAAAAGTTGTAGTACAAAAACAGATCAAGGATCTGCAAAAGAAAAGTACAGTCAAAATTCGTGAGTTTGCAAAAGTTATCGGGTCAATTGTAGCGTGTTGTCCGGCAGTTGAGTATAGTCTGTTACACTGCAGATCTTTCGAGAAAGCTAAAACTCGAGCCTTAGAAAAGAGTGGAGGTTCTTTTGACTCAGTTATGGTAATTCAAAAATATACTTTTAAAGATTAGGATTGGTGGTTAAAAACTTTACCAAATGCTAGCAGGAAGGTGAGAAATAATCAATATGAGAGAACGATCTACTCGGATGCATCATTGTCTGGATGGGGTGCTTTTTGTGATGGTGAAAGCGCCAATGGTTTATGGAGTCTGGAAGAGAGAAAACTTCACATAAACCATTTGGAACTGAAAGCGGCTTTATTAGCATTGAAATGCTTTGCAGCGGATCTGAAGGACACTGATGTTTTGATTATGGTGGACAACACAACTACATTGGCTTATATCAATAGAATGGGTGGTGTCCATTATGCCGGTCTTCATAAGTTAGCGTGTGAGCTATGGGATTGGTGCGAAGATAAAAAATTATGGGTTTATGCATCTTACATCCCATCGAAAGAAAATGTAGAGGCGGATCGGTCATCAAGGATCGATAATTCAGACGCAGAGTGGGAGTTAGCAGACTTTGCATTTGAAAAAATCGTTAAAAGATTTGGAATGTTGGAAATTGATTTGTTTGCTTCTCGAATCAATACCAAATGCGCGATTTATTGTTCATGGAAGAGAGATCCAGAAGCCTACGCGTTTGATGCCTTCACAGTTAGTTGGTCTGATTGGATATTCTATGCCTTTCCCCCTTTTTCTATCATAACTAAAGTAATTAAGAAAATTAAAGATGATAAAGCAGAAGTCATTTTAGTTGTACCTCACTGGCCGACGCAAGTTTGGTTTCCAGCATTTAAAAAATTATCAATTGAAGACTGGGTTTGGCTTGAAGCAGATCTTAATCTTCTAATTTCTCTTTGTAGGTCACGTCATCATCCCCTTGCCACAAAACTTACCCTGGTTGCCGCCAGGCTATCAGCCAAGCACTGCTAGGCAAAGGTATGCCCAAAGAAGCAGTGGAGATTTTATTAGCTTCACTGGCTGATTCAACTTTAAAAAATTATAATGGAACTTTGAAGCTTTGGTGGAATTGGAATGATGAGAGTGATGGCAATCCATATGAGGTATCTGGGGAAAAGATTCTAAAATTTTTAACAAAAAGATTCAGTGATGGAGTTGGTCACAGCACAATAAATTTGGCCAGAGCAGCGTTATCTTTAATATCAAGCGAGGATGTCTCAAATAATCCTTTAATAAGTCGTTTTGTTAAGGGAGCGTCGAAAATTAGACCTGGAGGGCCTAAATATGAATCTACTTGGGATGTGGACCCAGTTTTAGCCAAATTAGAATCATGGGCTCCAGTAGAGGAATTATCCCCGAAGAAACTGACGGAGAAGTTGGTTGTGTTGTTGGCATTAGGTACAGCACATCGTTGTCAAACTCTGGCATTGATAAAGATTTCTAATATTATTACTTCTGAGTCTGAAGTTGAAATTAGAATTCCTGAAAGAATTAAAACTTCACGACCAGGAGCTCCGCAGCCAGTGCTAAGCCTTCCGTTTTTTCAAAACAAGCCTGAGCTATGCATAGCTAGAACATTAAATCAATACGTGACAGTAACTAAAGATCTTCGGGGGAGTAACGATTCTTTATTTATTTCACTCAATAAGCCATATGGTTCAGTTAAGAGCGAGACAATTGCTCGGTGGATAAGGACAGCGTTAGAATCACTAGGAGTTGATAAAAGATTCACGGCACATTCTACTAGACATGCATCGACTTCTCGTGCACATGAAAAAGGTGTCAGTATTGACGAAATAAAAAAGGTGGCTGGGTGGTCTAAAAACTCTAAAGTTTTTGCCGATTTTTACCACCAGCCAATAAATATTCGTGACAAAAATTTCGCAGAAGCGGTATTAACGCCCAGCACATAGTATTATTAAAGTAATATACAGATGAGGCGGCTGAGAGCATTATTTATTTAATTTTTTAATTTGTCTGTAGTTCAATTTAATTATTCAATTATTGTAATTTCAATTACTCAATAAATTATTTTATTTCCAAGAAAATTTTGCTCTAAACAGCTACCTTCGTAATCTCGAAGTGCGAGACACGAAGGATAATTGGAAGATCTTACGAGCCTGCCGAAGGCAGGCGAGCGTTAGATCTCAATTATTCGAGTGTCTCGCACGAGAGATTCCACCCAAATAGTACCAAGTAAATCCCATCCCACTATTTCAGACAAAGTAAAATATATGCCAGCTTTAAACTAATGATCAAATAACAAAGGGGCAACGCCACGATAGTGAAGAGGCGCCCCAGTCGTTCACTTTAAGCTTTGAACTTGTGGTCCAAGACA
>NC_058162.1:9866485-9906965 GCF_020080835.1 Cotesia glomerata
TTAGACTTGAGGTAACTTAGAATATGAATAATTTTTTTTAGTTACAACTTAAAAATTATGACGCGCCAGTGTCTGGTAGATGGTTGAGAAGTGGGAGGTATAGTCTGATAGCAGCAGCATGCTGTTGCCGTTGGAAAATACCTTTCACTACTCACCTAAAGGTGGCGTGGTAAAAGGTAGCGGCGGACTAGGTTGTTTGAACCACTCTCATTCCCCGCTATAAATAAACTTATAGTATATGTGACTGCCGCAAGGTGAGTAGGATGTAAACTAATAGTAGATGTCACTACTGTAAGAGGCGCGGGAATTTCAATTAAAAATATAATCTCTCTGACATATCTACATTAACATTTGAATTATAAATATTGATCTTAAATTTTAAAATGTGTGGAATTAAAAATAAAAAAAACAATGAATTATTCATATGAAAAATGAAATATTTTATTGATTTAAATAGGTCTACTGGTACTTTTTACATCAAGAGTAGAATTGATAAATTCGAATTTATTGTATTTTCCGCCATGATAACAGATAAATAAGTGATTTGATTCTGATAAATCATTCAACATCTCCATGACGCCAACACCTTTTAATAATACTGCAGCTCTAGCCGGTAAATAGATGTTAAACTCGTTATCAATATTTGCAACAATCCTTATTCCATACTGTGTTGAGACTTGTTTTAACCCTTTGATTTTGTACTCTCGATTAAACTCCAACTCAGTCATTTTCTTGACGGGTAAGAGTCCAATCAAACAATTAACCTCATTCAGCTTGGAAAGATCCATAGTTGAAAGCTGTAAAATATTATTATTAATTTAAAAATTAATCAGTTGCTTAATTATAGTTAATTGATAAGACAATTGAAGATTAATCAGTGATTACTCACAATTGATAGTACTAGATGAACTTTGGGTATACTCGTACTTCAATGATAACTTTTACACACCAGCAGCTCGTACTTCACTGGAGACGTGAATCTTTTGTGAAGTATGGGCAGAGCGCGCTGCTTATATAACCAGAGGATACTACGCAGTTACCCCCACTCCTCTACCTAAAAACCGGTTTGATGACTTCATCTACTGCGCAGTAAGAAAATTCTAGAACAGAATGAGTCATCTACTGCGCAGTTACCCCCACTCCTCTACCTAAAAACCGGATTGATGACGTCATCTACTACGCAGTTAGAAATAGAACAAAGAAAACTGCGCAGTAACACGACCTTGAACAGGTTCAAACCTGTCTGATGACGTTATCGACTACGCAGCAGAAATAGAACAAAGAAAACTGCATAGTTACATGACCTTGAACAGGCTCAGACCTGTTTAGAGGTAGACAGATGGCGTATCTTCTCGCATGTACTCCTCATACATACAGTTTGAATATATTAATCTTTTCAGAATATAAACAATAAAATGCACCTGTGATCTAAGCAACTATAGTTGATGCTGAGATCACAGATGCATTTTTTAACAAAATGACGGAAATCTGACTCAAAATGTTGAACTTAAATTCAAAATGGTGGAAATCAGATTCAAAATGGCGGATTTCAGACTCAAAATGGTGGATTTCAGACTCAAAATGGTAAAAATAATTTAAAATTACAATAAAAAAATAGAATAAATTGTAAAATGAGAAGAGAATTTTCGAATAAGTAAAATATATGAAAAAATGTTAACTATGAGCGCAGTATTTTTTTTAACTTCCCACTAAGAAAATTGAAAATTTCCAAAAGTCGGGAAGTTATTAGTTTTACCCCGTTTTTCGAAAATCGAGTTTTCAACGGATGTTGACGTTTTGAGGTCCTAGGAAGCCTCCCCGAATGTTTCCGCGGTGATGTCCGTATGTCTGTTTAAGTGTGTGTGTGTGTGTGTGTGTGTGTGTGTGTGTGTGGCCGTATGTAAACCTCTCATAACTTTTGAACGGCTCGACCGATTTCATCGCGGTTGGTGCCATTCGAAAGGGCTTGACTAAACTTAGATTTTGAATACAATTTGGAGCGATTTGAACCGGTATATTTTGAGAAATCTCAAATTTCAGAATTATTTTCAGAAATGTTTTTTGCTACACATTTTGCTCGGTATCTTACAAAATGCCTTTTTTTGCTGAACGGGCAGAAAGCGTCAACTTTCGGCCCGCTGCGCTAAACAAAGTTGCCACTTTCTGCCTTCGTCGAGCAAAAAAATAGCATACACTCCTCGGGAAGTAAATAAGAAAGCCTCAGATCACATGTTTGTTGACTTCGGCCAAAAATTACTTTCTTCGGTGTGTAATATACTATTTCTGCTTGATGTAGCCAGAATGTAGCAACTTTGTTTAGCGCAGCGGCCATTTTTTTAATTTATTTTTTTCAGAATTATTTTTTAGTACACATTTTGCTCAGTATCTTACAAAATGTATTTCTCAGTGTATCTGGCCGAATATCTAAATCGGTTTCTATTTTACTGTCTCTTTAAATATTTTGTTGAAATTGGAGATAAAATTCAAGACAAAATTCAGTACAACATTAAATGTGAAATTCAAGATAAAACTCAAGACAAAATTAAGGATGAAATTTAAGAAAAAATCTAAGATAAAATTCAAGACAAATTTCAAGACAAAATCTAAGATAAAATTCAAGACAAAATTTCAAGACAAAATTTCAAGACAAAATTTTAAGATAAAAATTCAAGATAAAAATTTCAATACAAAATTTTAAGACAAAATTTTAAGACAAAAATTCAAGACAAAAATTTCAATACAAAATTTTAAGACAAAATTTCAAGACAAAATTTTAAGACAAAAACTAAAACCAAATTAAATTTCAATTTGGTGTTGATATTTTATTTCTCCACCAGTAATCAACTGTTATTTCTCCAGGGTTGAACTTGGGGCAATATACTTTTGAATTTTTCTGCAGAGAATTTTATTTTCCATAATTCTCAATAAATATAAAATTTAATCAAGTCAATACAAAATAATGGAATACGGAGAGAAAGGAATTGATGTTATTCCTACGTAGAATGGTAACCATTACTATGTTACATTGTACGGAAATTTTTGTGAGAATCCTGTGTAAATTTGCAGAGAAAAATTTAAAAAATTTTGATAACACTATGAAAAATCACTCATTCGATGTGGAATTAAATTCTAAAAATAGCGTTGTTTTTTTTTTTTTCATTTTTTTGATAAAAATTTCAATTTTTACGAAAATTCGGGACGCGAAAATGAGAATGAGGCAGTGGATTCGGATGAAGATGAATAAACGATGATCAATAAAAAATTTCATAAAAACTTCTAGTATTTTATTATTTTATCATTATTTTGAATTCTGTATGAAATTTATCATGAATTTTATCTTAAATTTTGTCTTGAAATTTGTCTTGAATTTTATCTTAGATTTTGTCTTGAAATTTGTCTTGAATTTCATCTTTAATGTTGCTTTGAAATTTGTCTTGAATTTTATTTTGAATTTTGTCTTAAAAATTTAATTTTAATTCAGTCTTGGATTTTGTTTTGAAATTCATCTTGAATTATGTCTTGATATTTGGCTTCAATTTTGTCTTGAATTTCACATTTAATTTTGTGCTGAATTTTGTCTTGAATTTCATCTCCAATTTCAACAAAATATTTAGCAAGACATTAAAATAGAAACCGATTTAGATATTCAGCCAGATATTCTGAGAATAGTATATTACGACCCTAGGCCAGAAAGTTGGATTTCCATCATATCATATACGTCAGGGCATCCAACATTCTGGTCGTGGATTGTATACTACTTTTATTTCTTTCCAGCCAAAAGTACGCAATCCCGTGGAAGGGGTTTTGCAAAACCGAGGCGAAGTCAAGGTTTTGCCGGGCGCAAGGGGGGCACCGCCCGGCTTTTGCAAAGCCGAGGCTTTGTTAGACCGGAAATTTTTTTTGTGGTTTTTTTGAGATTTCTCAAAATATACCGGTTTAAATCGCTCCAAATTATATTCAAAATCTAAGTTTAGTCAAGCCCTTTCGAATGGCACCAACCGCGATGAAATCGGTCGAGCCGTTCAAAAGTTATGAGAGGTTTACATACGGCCACACACACAGACACACACACATATACAGACATACGGACATCACCGCGGAAACATTCGGGGAGACTTCCTAGGACCTCAAAACGTCAACATCCGTTGAAAACTCGATTTTCGAAAAACGGGGTAAAACTAATAACTTCCCGACTTTTGGAAATTTTCAATTTTCTTAGTGGGAAGTTAAAAAAAATACTGCGCTCATAGTTAACATTTTTTCATATATTTTACTTATTCGAAAATTCCCTTCTCATTTTAAAATTTATTCTATTTTTTTATTATAATTTTAAATTCTTTTTACTCGTTTTACTGTCAACTTTTTTTTTTTTATTTGACATTTGCGTTAGAGGCTATATTTTGCATGTAAACAATTTAACTTGTTTACGTTTGTCATTTTTTTTCGATTATTTTATTCAAGCGTGTTTTTTTTCGCTTAATATACATGCAATTGTTGGCCCCAACTTCCAGGCCCTGGTTATCATTATGCTGACTTCGAAATCAACGCTGAGTGGCATTTTTTTGCAACTGCCCATGGCAAAGGACCATGCGATGGTCTTGCGGGTTCATTAAAACGATATGCTGCTAGAGCTTCATTACAAATGAACAATAAAGAGCATATACTGAAACCACAAGATTTGTTTTCCTGGGGAACGAAAAATTTTACATCGTTGACTTTACTTTTATAGCTAATGACGATTATTTAATAAAAAAAAATGTGTTAGACGTACGATATTCTCAATCGAAAACGGTGAAAGGTACACAGTCATTACACACTTTTGTGCCTTTAAAAGATGAAATTGGTTATGCTTTCATTAAAACTGTGTCCACATCTCAAAAAAGTTCAAAAATAAAAGTATTTTAATTATATTGAATTTGCGTTTAATTTAATTGTGACGAAACAAAAAATATGCACATCGGCAAAATGCTATATTTTGTGTAAAAAAACTCTCAGCTTTCAGAAAAAAAATTCAAATTTGAAGAATTTTAAGCTGCACACCGAAAAAAATCAATTTTTCCACTTTAATTCGATTTTTAAGGGTCTTCTGATGAGTTTATGAAAAAATAAATATTTTCATTCAAAAGCTGAGAATTTTTCCTACAAAATACAATGTTTGTCGATTTTGTTTAAAAATGTTTTTCATATCAGAAAAATTGACTAAAAAGTTGAAAAAAAATTTTTTCCTAAATTTTAAAAAATCATAACTTCAAGACTGCTGCGTATTAAGAGCTAAAACTCTCAGGGAATTTTTGTCTTATGATAGAGAACACCTCCATAAATTTTAAACATAATCCGCGAAGGTCGCCCCGTAAAAATGTTCTTATTTGGTGGAATGACCCATATCTATATGTTAATGTATTCAAATTGTTTTAAATCATTTAATTCGAATTATTTTTAATCATTTTCAATTTAATTTTTCAATCAGGAAAGTAATAAATGAAAAACGAATAAGATTTTGACAGCTTTATATTAAAAAGAAATTTGTGTTTTTGTTTATAATGTCTATAAGCTCATTATACGCAACTCAAAAAGAAATCCAAAAAAGGGACTCAGTTAGATGTCAGAAAATTGACTCCAAACTTATGAGTTCATTAAGAGCTCTTAGTTCTGACCTCGTAAAAAAGAGCTCCTTAAGACGTCATTTTATAGAAGTCACATTAGGACTTCTATAAGAAGTTTTTTAAAAGACGTCATACTGACATCTTTCTGACTTGGATGCTGACTGGGTTGATTAAAAATTACTTATATTTATTCATTCTGGTACTACCAGTAATAGAAATGAAAATTTACTTCAAATTCGTTCCCGACTGTACGTAGTGTAAAATTGCTAATAATTAACGTTGTTTGAAATTTTTAATTTTATCTTGAAGCTCCCACAGGAAAAATCCTGTGCTGCACTATGAAAATCCTATTGCTACTACAGAATTTTACCCTGTTGCAGCACCTATTTTTTTTCCGTGTAAAGATTGAGAAAATGCAAAAAAAAAAACCCATTTTTTTTTTTTTAATTTATAAGGTGGTCATGTACCTTAAACTATTTTTCAAATATTTTTAAAGCTTTTAGAGGAAAAAAAGTAATTTACAAAATTTTTTAGGTTTCTCGTTTTGACCTCCCCCCTTTTCTTAGTTTTAATGTAACTTTGGCACTTTTCCAAGGTAAAATTTACAAATTTCATAATCCTAAATTAACATTTTTTATGGCGTAAAACTTACACAGAAAAAAAAGTCATCTTGACTCAAGAAAATCATTTTCTTCAAAATTTACTTCTTGTTTCAAGTTATTCTGCTATCTTAGTTGAAAAAATTTATTCTTGAACTAATAATGTCATATACTTATCCCAAGTAAATCTTTCTCTTGGTTTGAGAAAGTAGCGCCAACGTTGGCGACGTGATTTTTTGGAACTAAACCGAGATTTTTTGAATAAAGAATTAAATTTAAAAAAATAACCTTATGCATAATTTTTATTTTTTGTGTTCATTTAATTAGACATTTTTGATTAATTTTTAACGTGCTGATTTCCCATTATATTAATGCTTTACAGTTAAGTGTGTAGTGACAAAAATATATGTATATACAAGTATTTGCTCGACTTATACTAAGTACACGGTTAGAAATTTGTTGCGTTAATAACTCAATAACTATAAGTGATATCGACAATCAGAAAAAAGATCCTTAAAGAGGAGGAAATTTCTGAAAAAAAGTCTCGACTCCCGGAACTCTAGCTCCATAAACAATAATTTTTATTTAATGTTGAAAATGGGTTTCCGCGCGGCTGCTGTCCTACTCGGGCATCGATGCGCCCGTGTGTACATCAAGCAAGTTCAAAAACCAAGAGAATGATTTACTTGGATTAAGAGGTTTTTTTCTTCACTTAAGTTGGTAAGCCTGTTGAAACTAGGGAATATTTGCTTAAACCAAGATTGACCAATACAAGCAAAAAATTTACTTAACTCAAGAATATATTTTATCTTCAGTTGAATATACTTGGATCAAGTAAATATTACTTGACTCAAGATGACTTTTTTTTCTGTATGCATTTGTAAAAATTAACATTCTATAGTTTACAATTTTTATAATGTAAAAATAACATTTCTAAAAATGTAAATTTGGAGTGAAACTGTAAATTAAAAATTTTATACTATATATTTGACAGGATTTTTCTTCCGTGTGATTTAGTATAATTTTTCTATCTGAGTATCAATTTCAGCTAATAGCAGAACTTTATTCAATTTCCAAGGATCTATAACATCTCCGAAATTTATGAATGATAGTCGAAACATCCTAAATTATAAGTGGAAAATTCCGGTCTCGAGTGGAGGCAAAGTAGCTTTCAAAATTCTATCGTTGAACATTCCAAAAAGCCCTGGTTGCGTGACAGATTATCTTGAAGTTCGAAAAGGTTTGTCAGACAGAGGCGATCTTTTAGGCAAGTTTTTATTTTCTTTTAACAAATTAGCATTAATTTCTCGATACTAATTTTGATTTCTTCTCCAGCTCGGTACTGTGGAAATTACACTAATCTTCTGCTGATTGATGAAGACATGACAGTGAAATACGTAAGAACACAAAGACCGAATGAAGATGAGGGCTTCCTAGCGATCTATCGCAAGATTTGTGGCGGTGAGAAGTTTATTATGACTATTATGAGCAACGATCCTATTACCATCCAGTCGCCAAATTATCCGAGCGATTATCAACCAAACAGTGAATGTCTCTGGGAATTCACAGTACTGAAATATCATAAGACTACAATTCATTTCGATTATTTTAACCTTGAGTTGAGTGATAATTGCACGTTTGATCACGTTCAAATCTGGACTTACAATTGGGAAGAAGGGTCTCCGAGAATACATTGCGGAAAACAAAATCCGTGGAACATCATTTTGTACGACGATAAGTTTTTTTTTTATTTTATGTGATGACGTTTATGAAAGTATCGGTTTTTCAGCAACAATTACTACGGTACCGATGAAAAATTGAAATAATAAACGAACGGTACTCCCATGAATTTAAATTATTTTTGACATAGTCGCTATCGAACATTTTTAAACTTTTTCGCATACATATATGTGTGAAATACTATTAACACCTAAGGTAGGTAGTGTTGAACTTCAACACTACTAGGTTAAATAAAAAATTACAGTTATGTAAAAATTTTATCAATTATTTGCTAACATGTTCATACACTGAAAAAAAAATTAACTTGAATCAAGAGAAAAATTTTTTAACTAGAAAATAATTTTGAGGAGTTTGATTATCGTAAATCCAGACGAAAAATTATTGAATTAAGTAAAATTTACTTGAACCAAGAAAAATTTTTAAGTTTACGAATTTTTTTACTCTAATGAAGACGATAACGTTCTTCAAAAATTTCTTGATTCAAGGAAATTTTTTTTTAACTTCCCGCTAAGAAAATCGAAGATTTTCAAAAATCGGGAAGTTATTGTTTTCCCCCCGTTTTGTAAAAACCGAGTTTTCATCAGATCTCGACGTTTTAAAGTCTCAGGAAGCTTTCCTGACTATCCCCGTGATGGTGTGTGTGTGTGTGTAAGCCTCTCATAACTTTTGAACGGCTTGACCGATTTGATCGCGGTTGGTGCCTTTCGAAAGGGTTCGACTAAACTTAGATTTTAAATACAAATTGGGCCGATTCGGATCAATAGATTTTGAGAAATCTTAAAAAAACTACAAAAAAAAATTTTTTCGAATGTGGTTTTCTTTGAATAACTTTTAAACGGCTTGACCGATCAATTCCAAAAACTAATCAGCTCTTAACATCGAAAAACTACACAGAAAAAAAATGTTCTCGAATCAAGTATATATTTTTGAAGAGCTCAATATTCTTGGTTTGAGTAGAAAAATTCTTGATTTAAGAACATTTTTCTTGATTTAAGGAAATTTTACTTAATTCAAGAATTTTTCCTCTTGATTCAAGACAATTACCCTCTAACCAATTACCCTCTTTAAAATTATATTCTTGGTTCAAGAATTTTTCTCTTGAATCAAGTTATTTTTTTTTCTGTTCACGTCGATCGCTACCAAACTGGTCAAAATCGGTTGATTCATTCGTAAATTATCGTTGACGAAAAAAATCGAAAAAAAATTGTTTTTTTCGAATTACACCGAAATTTCTGGTCTGATCAATTCATGTTTAAAAGTATATCATAGAATTTGAAAAATTGCGTCGAATGCCGCCAACCGCGTAAAAATCGGTTTATTCATTCAAAAGTTATTGCGGTTTGACAATTCTAAAAATAGTGTTTTATTAAACTTCTATCAGACTGTTGAGCTCAGAGTACTAAAAATTACACGAAAATTATATTTTTGAGCTCGAAGGGCTCAAAAACGTAATAAGTGCAATTTTGAGCGCTAAATTATGAAAGTAGCGGGAAGTTGCGGGGATGGCCTTCAGGGTCAACCGTTTTCCTAATTTTTAACTTCCCTGTAAAAAAATTAAAATTTTTAAAAATCGGGAAGTATTGGTTTCAACCCGTTTTTCGAGAATCGAGATTTCATCGGATCTCGACGTTTCGAGGTCCTAGGAAGCTTTACTGTTAAAATCGTTAAAATTCAAAAAACTCTTACCCCACATCGATAAAACAGAACATTATTCGATGTATCAAACCGACTGTTAACAATACCCTGCAGTTGATAACATAGATCACCAGTTGACATCAAACTATCGACAAAAACTTACCTCAAATCGATAAATAAACTTCAATACCTACACCTCCATTTCATCCCACCAGAGCGGCGTAAGTATCGAACTTTCTCGCATATACTTATACCACAAGTCATTTGAATATATACAAAATTCATCATCACATCAAATAACCAACAACAACCGCCGATAAGGCAGAAACCCAAATGTCGGTACTGCAGAAATCTACTTTGTCGATGGGCCAAACCCTCCTTGCTTTGCTACTTGTGTGTGTGTGTGTGTGTGTGTGTGTGTGTGTGTGTGTGTGTGTGTGTGTAAACCTCTCGTAACTTTTGAACGGCTTGACCGATTTCCTCGCGGTTGGTGTCATTCGAAAGGGATTCGATGTGTTCGTGAGATATCGTTGTCGAAAAAAATCGAAAAAAGTGTTTTTTTGTAATAACTTCGAAATTTTTTATAAGATCAATTTTTTTCTAAGGTAAAAGCCCCAATAGATGATCACGTACCAGTATATGATCACTCTATGTATTTGTATATCTATATTCAAAAATATAGGTATAGAAATACATGGAGTGATCATATACTGGTACATTATCATCTATTGGGGCTTTTACCTTACTAAATTTTTATAGAGCTTAAAAAACCACATCGATCACCGCATACCGCGTAAAAATCGGTTGATTTATTAAAAAGTTACAGCAGTTTGAAAATTAGAAAAATCGCGTTTCATCGAATGTTGATAAGACTTTTGAGATCGAAGAGCTCAAAAGCATAGCAAAGCTATCTCTTTGAGCTCGGAGAGCTCAAAATAACACATAAATTGTATTTTTGATCTCGAAGAGCTTAAAAACGTCATAAGTGCAATTTTAAGTGCCCAGGTATGCAATTAGCGGGAAGTTGCAGGGATGGCCTTCAGGGTCAACCGTTTTTCCAATTTTTTTTTTTTGTATAAGCGGATTAAAAAATTAGAAAAACGGTTGACCCTAAAGGCCATCCCTGCAACTTCCCGCTCATTTCATACTTAAGCGCACAAACCTACATTTATTACGTTTTTAAACTCTTCGAGCTCAAAAAAATAATTTTCGTATCATTTTGAGCTCTCCGAGCTCAAAAATCTGCTAGAAGTTGGATAAAACACTATTTTTCGAATTTTTAAACCGCAATAACTTTTGAATGAATAAACCGATTTTTACGTGGTTGGTGGCATTTAACGCAGTTTTTAAAGCCTCATAAAGAACTTTTAAGTTGCAATTGTTCAAATAAGGAATTTCAAAGTAATTCCTAAAAAACAATTTTTTCGATTTTTTTCGTTAACGATAACTCACGAACCAATTAACCGATTTCGACCGGGCTGGTGGCAAGCGACGTGTTTTTTTGATGTTAAGAGCTGAATAGTTTTTGGAATTGATCGGTAAAGCTGTTTAAAAGTTATTCTAAAAAAACCACATTTGAAAAAATTTTTTTTTGCAGTTTTTTTGAGATTTCTCAAAATCTACTGGTTCGAATCGATCCAAATTATGGTCAAAACCTAAGTTTAGTCAAAATCTAAGTTTAGTCAAGCCCTTTCGAATGGTGCCAACCGCGATGAAATCGGTCAAGCTGTTCAAAAGTTATGAGAGGTTTACATACGACCGTACACACACACACACACACACACACACACACACACACACACACACACACACACACACACACACACACACACACACACACACAGACGTATGGACATCATCGCGGAAACATTCGGGGTTCAAAGGGAAGTTAAAATCGAAACAATTTTGAACTAATTTAATTTTTAACTTCCCGCTATGAAAATCAATGATTTTCAAAAATTCAAAAAGTTGTTGATTTCACCCCGGTTTTCGAAAATCAAGTTCTCACCTGATCTCCACATTTTAAGTCCTAAAAAGCTACTCTAACTATTTCTACGAGGGTGTCCCTTCGTATGTAAGTGTGTGTTGAAACGGACGATCGTTTGTACTTGGTCAGCCCAATTGTCTACAAAGAGCGCGACTGGAATTTTGCATCACGATTTTCAGAATCGGACCTGAGCAAGGAGTAAATCAATAGAGTCGAGAGTGATTACTAGGAAAATTAAAAAATTATTAAAGAAATTCGTTTTCCAAATATTTATTTAACCAGCCGTTTACAATAATACTCTTTAGCGAATAAGAGATTATCTTTTTGTACTGAAAAAGCTACGTCGATTGCTGCAAACCACATCAGAATCAATTAATTCGTTCGAAAGATTTAATTTTGAAAAATTATAAAAAAAATATTTTTTTTGGTAAGAAAGAAATAATCTTATTGTGCTTAAAAAACTTCGTCGAATGCTGCAAGCTCCATAAAAAAAATTGATTGATTTGATCGGAAGATATCGGAATCTCAAAAAAGTATGTTTTTACAACCACTATATTTTAAAGTCTGGAAGAGGTCGAAAAAGTTTACAAGTTTGATTTTTGAGCTCCACGAGCACAAAAATATTGGAATATAAAATTTCTCAAGCATTTTTAACATTTACATAGCGGGAAGTTTCAGAGATGGCCTGCTGAGTCAACCGATTTCCAGATTTTTTGTGTTTTTTCCTCCATTTTCTGTTTAAAAAATACATTTTTAAAAATTCTTAAATTACAACGGACATATATCCGGACATAGGATATCCTTTTGGATCAAAAGAGTTATTAATGCCTTTTGTCGAGTTAATCACCTATAAATTTTTATGTTCTTAAACTATGATAATTTTTATTGATAACAATGAAGTCATTTACGATTTCCTGAGTTTTACTCTTTTTTATTAGTTACGACAAGGACAAGCACCAATTTTTCTAGTAAAGGTTAAAAAAAAATAAAGTTCTAAATCACCTATTAAAAAATTTATAAGAAAGATTTCATAAAAATACACTAACAATAATATTTATACGATGGATTTATATTGTCATTCAAATACTATTTACTGTATCAATGACAAATTCATATATTTTGTCACCGTCTCAGTCGAGAGACAATTGTGGAAAGCTTAGAATTGAATGAAAAATTCAACAGATCCAAGAAATCTGTTGTTCTAAAAGATACTGAACTTTTATGGTACAATGAAATCATTCCTTATGAATTTAAAGATGTATACACTGGAGCTCAGCCCAGATTAATTTTACAAGCAATGAGACGTTGGGAAGAAGCTAGTTGTATCACATTTGTCAAAAGAAATGAGAAAGTGCACCGTAGTTATTTATTCTTCACTAAAATAAACTGTGGGTAAGTCCCAAACTTCGTAAGTTTATTAAGTATAATAATTATTAACTAATTACTATATTCAAATTATAAGATGCTGTTCGACTATTGGTAGAGTGAACGGAGGAAAGAGCACAATTTCTATATATGATGATTGTGATAAATTTGGAACAACACTCCACGAATTAGAGCATGCAATAGGATTCTTTCACGAACATGAACATCCAGATCGCGATGAATATGTTAAAATCAACTTTGACAATATAAAAGACGGTAAGATAAGAGTATTTTTCAGGTCATCTTTTACTTCTCGCACAAACGAAACATTCATGAATTTATTATTACTTATTATAGACGATAAGAACTTATATAAAAAATTAAATTTATCAAGTGTTAGTACTTTAGATCAACCTTATAATTACGATTCAATTATGCACTATCCTACATTTGCGAGTTCAAAGCGTTCAGGCAAGCAGACTATTGTTCCACTGCGAAAAATAAATGGGACAATACCAGATCCCCGGGAAAAAATAAATTTGCCTAATCATATATATTTATATATGATTATATATTGAATATATAGAATTATATATAATTATATATGATTATATCTAAATTTTTATATAAAATATATATAATCATATATAGACTAATATATTGTATGTATATTTTATATAAGTCTGTATATGATTAGATCTGAGTTATCTAGGTCTATATATGATTATATATAATCTATATATAATTAGATCTGATTAGACCTGAGTTACCTAGGGCTATATATGATTATATATAAATCTATATATGTTTAGATCTGATTAGACCTGAGTTATCTAGGGCTATATATGATTATATATAAGTCTATATATGATTATATCTGATCAGATCTAATTGATATTCCAGCTGTCGGGTTATAAAAAATGTCAAAAGAAAATTGCTATTTTTGCTTTTGATTTTAAATAAATATTTGTTAACTGTTAACTAATATTTATTAACATTTCATAAATCGTATTTAATAAATAATTTATTAACTGGTAATAAATATATATTAAATCCCATGATGTTAAAAAATCACTTATTAACAGTTAATAAAGCTCATTAAATATAAACAAATCCTTCTATCAATATCAGTGTAACTATATGGAAATCATATATAATTATATATGAATCATATATAACTATATATGAATCATATCTAATTATATATGAATCATATCTAATTATATATGAACCATATCTAATTATATATGAATCATATATAATTATATATGCATTTTGTGATTACTATAAAACATTCTCTGTTTTCATCTCAGAGTCTGCTACTCCAATGATTAATAATCTTTTAAACTATAGTTTTTTGTGGATGAAATAATGGAACTGTATTAATTAATTTAACTTATAAAAATCGATTATGTATTCGATTTGCATTAGTTGTAGGTATTTCAAGCTTTACTCTTCCAGCCTTCAAGTCTCGTAGATAAACAGGTACCGTGTTAGTCTTAAAAATGAAACTAGTGAACAAAAGTGGTTTTTTAACGATAACTTTCCACTTAAAATTTCATTATTAAAGAAAATAGAATATTCATAAATCATAATATTAATTATTTAAGTAACGAGAGTACAAAAAAACACTAAATTAATTTAGGAAAAACGGATTGGCACCAGCCGCTCCAATCAAGGAGACCAGCGGCCTACACAATGGAAATTATTTTATATTATTATCTTAGACTGTTAAGGCTATTTTTTATGTTATGTTATGCGGCCTAAACTGTATTGAAAAATGTATTTATCAAAGCAAATAAAATTCTTTAAAAAAAAATAAAAAAAAAAACGTACCGTGTCAGTCTTTAAAACGTCAGGTCCCCGGTTTGATCCCCGCTCACGGTGAATTTTTTTATTTTTATAGAAATAATTATATATAATTATATCTAATTATATATGATTAGATCTGGCCAATTTTCAGGTCTAATTATATATAAATGATTATATATAACTATATATGATTAAGCGAATTCATTTTTTCCTGAGGACATCGGCCAGAGAACCAAACTCAGTGAAGGCGACATTTTAACTGCTAATTTGTTGTATAACTGTTCCAGTAAGTATCTTCTTCTAAAAAGTTGATGGCCGGATGTCGTATCGTTTTACGTCACTTCTGTGACTATTTTATTTGGTTTTGTTGATTGGTCGACTAAGATAGTGGCGGGATTTTTGAAAAAATGGAGGCGAACGAAGCGAGCATGTTATGTCTCGTCTTCATAAAATGTTGACAGAAGATAAATAGATCCATAAATTTCTTAACGATTTTAGCAT
Organism: Cotesia glomerata; assembly: GCF_020080835.1. NCBI lineage: Eukaryota > Metazoa > Arthropoda > Insecta > Hymenoptera > Braconidae > Cotesia > Cotesia glomerata. The sequence goes on from NC_058162.1 coordinate 9,881,728, forward strand.
TAGACAAACTTTTTATTTCGATGAAAATTTTGATCATGTTTCTTCTGTTTATTTAAAGTACTCGTATAATATTTGGTTTTCTATTTTTCATCTAGAGCTCAGTACTTTTATCATAAAAATCTTATAACATAGAATAATAATCGTCGAGTTATTTCTTACAGAATGTAGTAAAACATTCTCAAGTCCAAGCACCGTTTTAAGTCAAAACATTTCAATGACAACTTAAAATAATTGTCGATGGTCAATTAAAGCTGCTGCAGGTGAACAAATCAAACTTGATGTTAAGTCATTAGATATTTACAACAGTACTGACTGCATCAAAGAATTTTTAGAAATCAAAAGTGAGTACCAGGAAAATAGGACTGTGATAGGTAGGGGAGAAGGGGGTCAATTGAACCAAAAAAAATTTAGTAATTTTTTACTATTCGAATTAAAACTAAAAAATAATTTTTTTTTTCTTGGAATGGTAGCTTATTAAGTCTACTATTATTATCAACACATAAATTAGTCAATAAACAACGTGAATTTTTAAAAATTATTAATTTAACCAAACGCGTAGAATGGTTCAATTGACCCCCCGCTCGGGGGCAATTGAACCACTGCTTGGGGTCAATTGAACCAACAATATTCAAAACTCAAACCCGAACTTTTAATAAATAATACATTAATTGTTACTTGCTAATATTACTGTTGCACATTTTTAATGCACAGATATTATATTAAATAAATTAAAAATCAATTTAAAAATAATTTTCATTATAAATTCTGTTCATCAAATTGTTAGGTTATTTCCCTGAGTATTTTTCACGTAGAGTCAAGATGCGCGCGCATGTCCCAGTGCTTCTCCGTATGGTTCAATCGTCCCCGGGACTACTGGTTCAATTGACCCCATATAATTTTATAACAATTAATAGTGAATAATAAATAAATAAACTATTACATCACTATGAACAAAGTTGAGGATTATAAAGTATAAGTAGATACAACTACTACAATTCAAATTTTATCAATTAATTCAAATATTGAAATATTATTAAACAAAATTTGTCACCAGCCGAAAAAACAGTTTACATGCCTAAAAATAAGAAAATCTCCATTTTTCAAAATTTATTAATCACAATGATTTCAAATTTTGATCATATCCGAGTTTAACATATTAGAATCTAATTCTAAGAGCATGAAGCGTTTTTTCAATTTTTTCGATTTTTTAATTTAACGTAAAAATAATTTATGAATGAATTTTGCGATATCCTACCCTAAAGAGGATTGCGGGAGCGTTAACAATAAAAAATTCCCGTTTTCAAACTATAACTCCAATAGACTCCAAATTGGGTAGGAATTTTCTGTAAGAGATGTAGAAATAATATAGGAACGAATTTTACGATAGCTTACCTCACAGGAGTTTGCGGGGGTGGGTATTAATAATTAAAATTTTTAATTTCCAAGCTGTAGCTCCTATAGACTTCAAATTTAGTAGGAGTCTTCTATATGTGATATAGAAATGATCTAAGAACGGATTTTACAACGAATCACCTCCAATAAGGATCGCGGGAGTGAGTGTTGACAATAAAAAATGTTCATTTCCAAAATATAACTTCTGAAAACTCTAAATTTGGTAGAAATCTTTTATTTCTCCGGTAGAAATTATCTCAAAATGGATTTCAATAAAGTTTACTTCCGATAAGAATTGCGGGGGTGGGTGTTAAAATCTAAAATTTTAATTTCCAAACTGTAACTTCGACAGACTTTAAATTTGGTGGGAGTCTTCGTGTATCATGTCAAGTTCAGCTAAGAATGAATTTTATCAAATTCCAACCCCAAAAGGGACTGCGGAGGCGTTAACAATGAAAATCTCTCTTTTTAAAACAATAGTTTCTATGGACTCGAAGTTTTTGTTGGAATATTTTATTTATAATGTAAAAATCATCTCGAATAGGATCTTACGAAATTTCTCTTTCACATAGGAGTGCGGGAGTGAAAGTTGTCAAAAAATTCATATTCTTCAAATATATTTCTTACAGATTTAAAATTTGATAGAATCTCAAGAGAAACAGGTAATTACAAGGATGGCCTCCCGAGTCAAAATAAAAAAAATGATTTGAGCCTATTGAGCCTCCTTTCTTTTGTTGTTGGGTTTGTATGGAAATTTAAAACTGTATTTTCACCCTCATCGACCTAAAAATAGGCTGTTGAGGTTGAAATCACAGTTTAAAACTGTATTTTGAGCCTAAAGAGCCTACCTCGAGGGTCTGTAGGTTGTTTCCATCTTTTTATTTTTTAGAACATATAATATTTTTATAATAGCAAAAATTTTATAATTAAAAAACTGGACTTAGAAAATTTTTAACTTTTGTCGTTGCAAAAAATTTTTTAAGTGTAGAGTTGAAATAAAAATTATGACTATTGTAATTAATGTTGCAAAAATTGATCAATAATCCATAAAATATACGGACAGTAATAAGCAATAACATCTCAACTTAAACTTTTTCTAATGTTTATCGTTAGCATATTCGGGTTTATATATGGGGCATTTCATGCCAAATCGACCACTCTTGACCTCGACGATTTTCGATTTCCTGAAATTTTTGTATCTTTCTCTACCCTACTGAAAACAATTTTTCAAATTTTTTCAAATTTTTTTACCCAACCAAAAAAAAGTTACGAGTTATTTAAAGAAAAATATGTTTTTTTTTGTTAAATAACCATAACTTTTTTGAAAATTGACTTATTGGGATTTTTTCTTTTTTTAATTTTTGTTTTAAAATTTACTTTTCAAAAAAAAAAATCAAAATAATAATGTGGATTCATAGTCTACGTTTTTTAACTTTTGGAAAAACGAAAATTTGGGGATGATGCTCATTTTTATTTCCGATTTATTTTTTTATAAAAACCAGTATTTTTGCGAATTTCCTAAAATTTTCAGAGTGGCATTTTTTTTCTTTCTATTGTCTTTTTTAGAAATGAAAAAAAAAAATTCTTTTTCAATGTTTGTTTTTCGTTATACCACTGAAAATTTTTCAGCAGATTTATAAATTTAAAATTATTTTAAACTTTAAAACTATTTTAAACACCATAAAAATTTAAAACTTCAAAATCCGAGAAAAAAAAATTTTAAATGACAATCATCGATAAGATTGGATTATTTTTTTTTTTTCAAAACTATAGTCTGATAGTGAGAAAATACTCAAATTCTCCTGAATTTAGGATATGTAAATTATTTAAACGTGTAAAAAAATGAAATCACATTCCATTCAAGTCTACTGTTTATAAATCATTCAACAAAAATATTTTTGCTGTGTAAATGAAAATAATTTCAAACAAATTTTATTTGAAATTAATTGCCTCAAAATTTTGGAAAGTTCGTGCGTTGCTCCAAAATGGATCAAACAACAATTTCATTTTTTTGTTGTTGCATGTAGTTTTGGAAAAAAAATACAAAAAAAAAATTGAATGCTTTTTTTAATTTTTGATCTAACTTCATTGAAAAATAATAATCAAATCTTTTCGATGATTGTTATTTTTAATTTTTGTTTTTATTTTTTTTTCTTGGTTTTCTAAATCTGCTGAAAAATTTTTAGTGCTATAACGAAAAACAAACATTTAAAAAAAAATTTTTTTTTCATTTCTAAAAAAAATATAGTGAGAAAAAAAATGCCACTCTTAAAATTTCAGGAAATTCGCAGAAAATGCTGAAATATTTTATAAAAAAAAATCGAAAATCAAAAATGGCATTTATCCCGAAATTTTCGTTTTTTTTCCGAAAGTTTCAAAAACGTTGAATATGAATCCAAATGATTATTTTTATGTTTTTTCTAAAAAGTACATTAAAAAACAAAAATTTTCAAAAAAAAAACATCTCAATAAGTCAATTTTCAAAAAAGTTATGGTTATTTAACAAAAAAAAAAAAACATATTTTTCTTTAAATAACTTGTAACTTTTTGGTTGGTAAGAAAATTTGAAAAATTTTGAAAATTATTTTCAATAGGGTAGAGAAAGATACAAAAATTTCAGAAAAATCGTCACCATATAAATTTAGTTTATGAGAATGATGAGATGTAAATCAACTCATCAGTCGTACGGTGTAGGGGTTAGTTATCGGTCTGGCAAGCGCGCGGCTCGAGTTCGAATCTCGGTTAGAACGGATTTTCATGTTATTTCTATAATTAGCGAATGTTAGGTTTAAATTAAGAGTCACACAGTCTGAATTTGCGATAGCTCTACAATATAAATAAAATATAGATATGACATAGGCAAAATCCTTTTTTTATCATTTTTTTATGAAATGGCATGCGCCGGACATAGCATGCCGTTAACAGCAGCCATTTTTATCTGAATCCATTCCCCTTTTCTTTTTTTCCCCTCGCCTACATCGTATTAACCAATAAGGATCTTTTTTACGGTAGAGATGTAGGCTCAGTAGGCTCAATTTATGGTTCTAAAACGGTGATTTCAGCCTAACTTTGGTAAAAGCGGACAAATATACCACTTGTAGGCTGAAATTACGGTTCTGATATACGCGTCATCATAGTCGAAAAAATCTAAAACCATAATTTCAGCCTATAACTCCTCGAGTAGGTTGTGGAGGCTCAAAATATGTTTTTAATTTTGACTCGGGCTCCAAGGTCAACGGATTAAAATATTTTCCTTTTTTAATAATTATATTTTCTTACAACAATCATTTCTTTGGAAGCGGCGAAAAAGTCATTATAAGGTTTCTAAAATTTAACTTTACATGTAGCTATATAGTCGACGGACTAAGTATTTTGCATACATTTTATTTTTGCTGATCACATAACCGATGATTTGTTCTTATTACGAGATCGCGGGAATGTAACAGATTAAAATGAATACATTTTCTAAACAGTTGAGATGTGGAAAAGAAATTTAGCTACTCATTTTAAGAGATTTCGTAAAATCAAAAATTAAAATCGTAAATCCAAAAATTATTATTGATTTTTGGAGAAAGCCACGGGAATGTTATCGTGGTTGCACATTGAAAGTTACAATGGATATTCACTAGAATGAAGACATGGATAAAAGTTACAGGCTAATCCGATAGAATTTGGAATCTGTGCAAGGCAAAACAATACTCCAATTGAATTTCAAGTCTAGATCTCAAGATACAATTCTATAAAGTGCCCAGCGGAGCGGGCGGGTAACAGCTCCCAAGAAAAAATATTTATATCTTATAATATTATATAATATATAAAATTCTCGTGTCACAATGTTCGTTCCCATACTCCTCCGAAACGGCTTGACCGATTCTCATGAAATTTTTTATGCATATTCAGTAATTCTGAGAATCGGCTACTATCTATTTTTCTAACCTCTAAGTGATAAGGGGTGTTCACCCCAAAAATTTTTTTTTTATTTTTTTGATAAAATTTTTATTTTTTTATTTTTTTATTATGTGGCATCAAAAAATACATACAACTCTAAATTTGCACTTTTTTATCACCAACTCTTGCTTTTTAATAGTCATTTTCATAATTTTATCATTTTCTATCCCGCTCGATAACATCAATTATTATCACTTGGTAAGTTATCCCCTCCATGTGTCTACCGGTGTCACTTCTCACCCTGTAAACAGCACGGAGTAGGGATGTTACCTCTACAGTTTTCGGCTATTATTAGTGTTTATGCTTCAAGCGTAGTAGTTAAACATTTTTACTATCTCAGTGTAACTCTCATATCAAATATATTCTCGAGTAACTTTATTATTTATTTATTAATAACTAATATTATTGTATATAATTAATTATTAATAATTAATAAAATTATTAATTTTGAGTGTAAATCGCACGATCAGTTAATTAAGTGACTTACATAACCTTTAAAATACTCAACACTTGTCACGAGTTCCCGCAAACAACGGCTATTGAGTTGTCAGTATAAATTATTTTTTACGTTTATTATAAAATCAAAAATTATTCTTTCTTATTTATAACGAAAATATTGTTGGGAATGGTGAAAAACGAATTCGGTGAAAGTTAGATTTTTATTACAATTGGGAAATTTTTTTTGTGTTTACTTATAAGAGCTCTAACTTCGACAGAATTTTTTTTTTTCACTATTTCTAACAATATGTATTTTCGATATAATTAAGAAACATAAAATTTTTCGCTTTCGTGAAACTATCTAATTTTTACATGTATATTTAATGTAATCAAAGATAACATCGTTGTGACATCGTCATGACATTACAGCACGTGTGTTTAGACAAAAGCTGAAGTCATTAATAAATTTTATTACTAAATCACATGTATTCGGTCCCACACGTTGCTGGCTGTATTCGGTTGAGTGGCAAAAGCGAGGATTACCTCATGCCCACATTTTGGTTTGGTTAATCGACAAAATCCGTCCTGAAGAAATAGACAATATAATTTCTGCAGAAATTCCCGATCCGTCTACTGATCAATTGCTGTTTGATATTGTTACAGCAAACATGATTCATGGCCCATGCGGTACTTTTAATCGTTCATCGCCTTGCATGTCAGATGGAAAATGCACAAAAAATTTCCCTAAAGATTTCACTAACGATACAATCACAAATGTCGACGGATATCCAATATATCGTCGAAGGAATCCAGATAATGGCGGACAATCATTTAAATGGCAAGTTTCGAGGTGAAAATATATTGATACCACGAATACCTATTATACCCACAGATGTGCCAATTCAATTTAAGCGTATTCAATTTCCGATTAGACTGGCATTTGCAATGACTATTAATAAATCCCATGGCCAAACAATGTCTGTTTGTGGCTTAGATTTGAGCACACCATGTTTTTCACACGGACAATTATACGTTGCATGCTCTCGAGTGGGTAAACCATCAAGTTTGTTTGTATTAGCTAAAGACGGGCTAACAAAAAATATTGTTCACGCTGCAGCATTAAGAGATTAATATTATGTAATTAATTAATTATATAAATAATTATTACTTTTCATAAATTAAAACAATTAATGTTTGGTGTTTTGTTATTTTTAAACAACATTCCCTCATCGTTCACAGCGCTCCAGGCCTTTTTCACTCATATTACACATCCTTATATACTTCCAATAAGTTAGTAATTTTTTTTCGACACTAGAAATTCTCTAGAAATTATTCACATGGCAAAACAACGTTTACCGGGTCAGCTAGTATAATTATATATATTTATATATAAATTGGTTATATATGAAAAATGGCCAAATATAATCATATCTAATTATATATAACTATATATAATTATATATAACAATATTTAATTATATATTTATTATATCTAATTAATCATTGGGTTAATTTTATGGATAGAGTATTTAATATGGTCCTACGCAATTCTGTGTAACCAATTAAAATGCAAAAAAAAAATATCTAGATATAATTTCATGACTATAACACCAGCGGTCACCCATCCAACTATTAACTCTGCTCAATGCTGCTTAACTTTGGTGATCTCCGTGTATCTTGAAGTTTCTGTCTGCTGTGCTGCTGTCTTAGATGATAATGATTCTATGATCTACATAATGTATCATATGAGTTTATCATAAATGGAATATAAAAATTGATTTTATAATATATTTGGATAGTCATAATCCATAATTTATTTATTTTACCGAATTTCATTATAATATAACACTTATTTAAATAATAAAATAAATAATTATTTTACTATTAGGTAGTATATGGAACTATATATAATCCTGCATGGTTGTATATTGCTCCATATATAGTCATATATAATTATATATGATTATATATAACCTCATATACAATTCCATATATAATCATGTATGATTATCTATAATTATGTATGATTATATATAATTGTATATAATTATATATGTTATTCCATATATAATCATATATGATTATTTACAACTATATATGATTATATAGAAACATTTTTTCTCGGGCTAGTACATCTATATATGTAGAAATGATCTAAGAGCGAATTTTACGACAACCTACCCCCCAATATGGATTGCGGGGGTGGGTGTTAGAATCTTAAATTTCAACTTCCAAACTGTAACCTACAGATTTCAAATTTAGTAGTAATTTTCGTATATGATGTCAAGTTCAGCTAAGAATGGATTTTATCAAGTTCCAAATTCTAAAAAGGATTGCGGAGGCGTCAACAATGAAAAATTCTTATTTCGAAACAATAGTTTCTATGGACCCAAGTTTTGTAGGAATCTTTTATTTATGATGCAGAAATGATCTCGAATAAGATTTTACGAAATTCCTCCTTCATATAGGAGTGTGGGGTCGTTAATTGTAAAAAAATTCATATTCTTCAAATACGGTTGCTACAGATATAAAATTTGATAGAATCTCAAGAGAAACAGGAGATTCCTGGAGGTCAGGATCAACTGATTTAAATATTTTTCCTTTTTAATGAATAATTATATATCGGTTAAAAACGACTTTTGCGATAATTGACTTCATATGCAGGTTATGTCAGAGTGGTGCGTAGGAGTCGGAGTGGTGAGTAGGATGTAAAAAAATGTTTTCATTTGTTTTGTTTTGTACACGTCAATGTGGTTATATGTCAAAAATTAATTTATATAATTAAGAGACTAAGAAAAATTTAGTAACGGGTATATCTTTATCGTAAATTGGGTTTGATATTTTTTAGCGATACCCGGGAAAAATGATCAGGACTGATCAGACCTGTTCATATCTGATCAGGCCTGAAATTGGACCCTGATCAGGCCTGTTCATGTATGATCAGGCCTGAAATTAGACCTGATCAGACCTGATCAGACCTGTCCCATGCCTGTTCATGTCTGAAGCGTTAAATACGCTCAGACCTGATCAGACCTGATCAGACCTGTCCATGCCTGTTCATGTCTGAAGCGTTAAATACGCTCAGACCTGATCAGACCTGATCAGACCTGATCAGACCTGTCCATGCCTGTTCATGTCTGAAGCGTTAAATACGCTCAGACCTGATCAGGACCTGATCAGACCTGTCCATGCCTGTTCATGTCTGAAGCGTTAAATACGCTCAGACCTGATCAGACCTGTCCATGTCTGCTCATGCCTGTTCATGCCTGAAGCGTTAAATACGCTCAGACCTGATTATACCTGTCCATGTCTGAGCACATCTGATCTAGCCTATAGAAATACAGGATTTAAACTCCATATATCAGCACTGTTAAGATTTGGTATATTGATTTATGTCTGTGAGTAAAGAAACATTTTATACATTATAATTAATACATTTTACTCCATTTATCGATAAATTTACAAAAGATTAATAATTATGAGTATAAACATACATGTACATACGTTTAATATTTAAAAATTTTCTTAACATATTTGGTCGTTGGCATAAATAATTGCCCACTACAATGACATGAAAAATATTTTGTATCTGATTACAATTAATTAATAATGACGAATTGATTTTTTAAAAGGAATAATATGATCAACTCGCACTTGCTTTGTAGAATGAACAAAATATTTACTGTTGTCTTCAATATATTTATCAAGGATAAAATATAATAAATTATCTTCAGTCAAGAAGAATAATTTAATTGATCCATAGACTGTAGTACTGTTTTTAAATTCAATTTGTACTGTTTGGCTATTAGTTTTTATAATTTTATAAATTTCAGACGTGTAACTTTCATTAAGAATTTTCGCTCGTGCGAACATTTTCAAATTTTTTATTTCAAAACCATAATTTCTCAACAATTGTTGATCATTAGCTGTAAGAATTATATTGTCTATACTTTTCCAATTACTTGATGACTAATTACTTCAACCGATGGATCAGAATTTTTCTCAATAATTTTACTTTTGAGTAATTGTAAAGCTTGAACTTCTGTTAAATGATTAATTATTTCTTGTCCAAGATGTTTTGAACCATGAACACATTTAGCAATATAACCGTTAAAACTCTCGAAACAAAAGCTGCCGTGCCCCATAATGGTCCCCATCGTCTGACACACAAAACAAGATGTCGAAGCTGGTGACTGTTGTAGGTTAATTCTCGATCCGAATATAACGTATCAATTTCTTCTACAAAGACGAAAATAAATATTCTGCTTCGTTCATTTCTTCTTCTGTAATAGTTGTTTTAAGTAGAATAAACAGACCTTTGACTAAAAGTATCCAATGATCAAAATATTGAAGTGGTAAATAACCGTTTAACGCTGGAAGGGAATAAAATAATGCCCAATTGTAAAATTCAGATGCCTTAAAGTGTTTAAATAATGTTAATTTACGTGGCATTCTTCCAAAAAAATACGGTGGTCGAACATTTGTTAAGAAAGAATCAATTTTTATTATTGATTCTTTTTTTAGTTTCCATGGTCCTTTTTTCTCAGTCCACAAGCTTGCAAATTGTCGATCAACGCCTAACAAAACAGAATGCATATATTCTGGAATAAAGCATGAACTTACATCAATTAAAAGGCAGTTCTGCTACACTTGAGTTCCCTTTAATTCCTTTAACATGATTTTTATCAGAATTCATAACTTTAAGTACTTGATGTTTAATTCTGTTTTTAGTCCTTAGTTTAGCTTCTTTGTATTGATAAACACGTACTCTTCTTTTTCCTGCAACAACACGACATTTTTTGATTTTATCTCACAGATATTGCAGCCATAACGGCCATTAAAGTTTAAAACATTCTGAAGGTCAGCCCTTGCTGGCGCATCAGCTATTATCAATGGAACGACAATTCTTGAAACTATTTCTTCACCCGTCTTCGGATGAATCCACTTAATACCATCGTTGAAACATTTTTGAAGTTTTTTACAAATGGTTCTAAAACGTATTCATATTTGGTTTACAATCTTTATCATACCAAAGTCCAACTGTTGTCAAATATAACTCTCGGAGGTATTCAGGAAGTTCAGCAATGAAAAACATAATTGGCCAACAATGACTTCCACTACTTTTAACTAATGAAAGACCATCTGTATTCAACACTAGTGTTAAGTCATATCTTTGACGATTCGCCCGAGAATTTACTCTAATGTATTCAGATCCATCCGTAATATCAGTTATATTGCCATCATGCCTCAATTGTACTGGCATCAATTTTTCGAAAAGATTTCGATGTTCAAACATATGTTTGATGTGATCGTGAAGATCAATTTCAAAGAAAAATGCAAAATCTTTTTAATGCATGACAAGAAGAACAGGTTTCAATATCTGCATTAAAATTAATATAACACAAACATTTTTACAGTAAAAATGTTTAATAACATTTAGTGGTGGTGCCAACTGATGAACGTACTGAAATAGCTGAAACACTGTTTTATAATTTTTATGACAATTTAATTATCATATTTTAGAATGTTTACAGGAGAAATGTCGGGCACGAGCATCCCGGGGAAAAATGATCAGATATGAACAGGCATCCCGGGGAAAAAAAGATCAGATCTGATCAGGCATGAGTCTTCAGGTCTGATCAGATATGAAAAATGACCGGGTCTGATCAGACCTGGCCAGGCCTGATCAGGCCTGTACAGGCCTGGCCAGGTCTGATCAGACCCGGTCATTTTTCAGATCTGATCAGACCTGAAGACTCATGCCTGATCAGATCTGATCAGATCTGATCATTTTTTCCCGGGTAGTTATTTATGATTTAAATAATTGAGAGAGAAAGTAAAATTTTGTGACAAGCATATTATTATTTTTAAAGAAATTTTTATAATTTAATTTGGTATCATGAGAAAGATCTTGATAAGAATTAGTGCCTTTTGGTTTTATATATTCTTTAGTAGTCAATTTTCTGTCAAGTTTTTGGAGGAGTTTTTAATAGTTTTTTGGTTCTATAAATTTGTTCGGTTACATTTGTCCATTAAATTATTTGTAATTGATCCTGTGATAGTACTATTATTTTTTAAATTTATTGAAAAAGTACCCAAACTATAGTGTGATTATAAATATAAAAAAATCATTAAGCCAAAATTTTCTTATTCATAATTCGTAAATTTCGGCTGTCACATAGCGACTGCAGGTTGCTAGTATAATTTATACATGTTTTTTTTGCTGATCACATAAGCGATTAAACGTTCTTATTACGAGATCGCGGGAATGTAACAGAGTAAAATCAATGCATTTTCCAAACACTTGATATGTGGACAATAAATTTTGCTCATCTTCAAATAGAATTCATAAAAAACATGTAAAATTAATTTTCTATAAAAAATTGATTTCACTGAGAAAATTTTAATAAATGGATAAATTCGTCGAATTTAAAACTAGACAGATTTCTTCACTTATAAGACCTGCAATTTCTTTAACTGAAACTTTCAATGCTCATTTCAAATGTTTTTCTTCACGTCAATTATAAGTCATTTTTGTAAGAAAGCCACGGGAATGTTTTAATGATTGCACATTGAAAGTTACAATGAATATTAGCTAGAATAATCACATGGACAAAAGGTAAATGCCAATTCGATGGAATTTGAAATCTGTGCAAGTCGAAACAATACTCTAATTCAATTTCAAATCTAGATCTAAAAATGGAATTCTATAAGCCGCCTAGTGGAGCGGACGAGTAACAGCTAGTATATGTATATGTATGATAGAACGCGGCTTGTCACGACGATAGTATCTCCAAGTCATAATAGATCTTTTCCAAGCTCAAAATAATCATTCTACCGACAAATACCAAAGTCAAGTTCAACGATGAGCTTAATCGGTCAAGTAATTCAAAAATAACAGGGATTCAAAATTTTCAAATTCGTGAAATTTCATATTTTAACAGTTTCTTTCACGGATATCGTTTGAATGAAATAACTTATCCAATTTTTGTAAATTGTATCTTACAACTCATTAAACAAGCTTCCATTTCCATACCACTTCATTTTTTTAGACTGAAAATAACTTACTCGTCCATGGGTATTTAATGGAATTTTACTCTTGTATTTGTTTCAATTATAATACAAGTTTTTTGTAACTTAGGGAAAAGATATTCTGAAATATGATTGTATTTGAATTATCAGTATTGTAGTGTTATTTTATCAGGAAATCTACTTTCATTTCGGCTGCCGAACGGCACTTTTCGAATTTACACTCAGCCAGCCTCAAAAATTTGATTTACAATGAATAAAGTGTACGATATTATTTCTTCTTAAATTAATTATATTTTCGACTTTCATTGAATATTCAAAAACTAAAAAATTATCATAGAACTTTATATAAGTATACATAAATATATATTATTCAAATATTATTAACTTTATTTATTCTTTATATTTCTCTTTAAATTCATCAATTGCTTTTGTTTGTGGTCACTAAATGTCTAATATGATTCGCACTAACTCCGATCCTTATCGACTTATCACAGAATAAAAATAATATATCTATATAATTCACAATCAGTAAAAAAAGTCATTAATAATAAAAAAAAAAAAAATCGCTTTCAATAAATTTACAGTTATAATTACACAATAAAAGATATGATTAAATTCATAAATGTATCAAACCCCTAAAAATATAAATTATCATTTTTTATACCAGATCATTTATTTAAAAAAAAAAAAAAAAAAAAAAGAAGTTAATTTTCAACCATTAAATATCTTGACATAATTATTTAGTTCTAATCAAAAAAAAGAAAAAGAAATCATTGACATGTATCATCATTAATTTTCGTAAATAAAATTTAAAAATTGCTAAAAAAGTTGATCAAAATTGAATTTCCTCTTTTCGAAAAATTGACTCTGAAAAGTCTAAATTCAAAGATGTGCCGTCGAATTGATTAAAATATATAATCATACAATATAATTGAATGTAAAAAAAAAATCGATTATTTTTTCTTCACGTAGTAACACACATATGTGCAGACCAACATAACCTAGACTAACCTAGGCAGTGATTAAATATACGAATATTAATAGACATATAATTAAATATTATTTATAATTATAATCAAATTTATATATTAATTGCTATATATCATGCGTCAATAAATCTTATAAAATATTTACAAGTCTTAATTGCACAACCAACCGCGCAAATAAAAGCAATTGTCCATTTCAACACTGATTAACCAAGTTAACCCTTAAGAGCATTCGTGTAAAAAATTCTCTCACACTCATTAAAGAACTTCTTTTTCGCTAAATTTTCAAATTAAATAACTACTTTGAAATTTTTTTACCTGTACATAATTTTTTAGTTATTGAGATATTCGAGAATAAAAATTTTTAATTCTTTCGCGATAAAAGAAGAAAAATGTTTCTCTATCACTGTGAGAGATTTCTTATCAGCCAAGTAAAGTTGGTACCCAAAAATCGGCCGTTCGAGCGATTTCGACATACTTCGGCTAATTCCGCAAGTAATGACCTATGCTATCAAGGGTTAATTTTGTAAAAAGAGATTCATTAGCCTCCAAACTCTGGATCTTGAGGATTCGTGGAGCCGCTTTTGCTGGAACCACTTCCATCCCTGTTGGAACCGAAGCCATTGGCCATACGCTGGTAGTGAGGCTTCCACGCACCTAATGGCCTTGTGTAGTCCAAGTGATCGTACTCCAACTCAGCGTTGTTCTGTTTTATTTCATCGTAGAGATGTTCTGCACCTTTTTTGTTGTCCATTTCATCAATACTGTGATAAACATTGACATTAGGATTGCCCAAGTCAGCGTCTTTATTTTTCAACGAAGCTTGATGGTCATACTGTCCGTAAGCGCCTCTACAGCTGTCACTGTCATCATCATCTGTATAGCAAACACCATTCCCAGGTAGCCCTAAGCCCAGTTTCGCCTTCTCGCTGTTGGTGCTCTTGGTGCCCAAGTTGTTCCGTATCACGCCGTTGTTCAGTAACATTGTCGCGTCGTCAGTGCGAGTGGAATTTGGTTGACACGAGTAAACAGGATTGTCAAAATGATTACGGTCTGGAGGAGTTACCGGTTCGGCGATGTACTGCACCTGGACCATCTCCATTTTGAGGTTAGCCACACGACGTCGGTGATACATCCAGGCAGCCAAAGTCGCTGCTATTACAATCACTGCTGCGAATATTCCTGCTACGACACTTCCTACATTGGATTCAGTCTTTTCTTGGACGTTGCGAGAGATTCGCTCTTCTTCACAGTTGGCCCCAGTGTAGCCATGACGACAGATGCAGCCACTCGCCGGATGACATTGGAAATTGTCGTTTTTGCACTCACATGGCTCCATGCAGTGGTCACCGTAGTAACCTTCTGGACAGACTGTAAAAAAAAATAAATAAATTAGACTTTATCATTTTTAATCAATTTTAAATAGGTTTAGAAAAAAAAATAAACTGTTTTTTAACGATTTTTTTGAAAAATGACAAAAATCTAAGTTATACATGGAACTAAATTGGCTCTTTAACCTATCACCACACTTTTTTAAGGAACACAAAGAAAATAATGTTTTCAGGCTTTATTTAAAATATAACTTTTAAATACTTTTGTAATTTGAAAATAGATAAAATAATTTAAATTAAAAATAAAAAAATTTTACTCATAATTTCCATTAAAAAGAAAAAAAATTTTTATAATTTTAAGCAAAATGATCATAACAAGTGTGCTGATGAAAAACAGCTCTTAAATCTTTTACAGAGTAAGTAATAATTTTAAAAATTTTTGTAACTTCATAAAATTTTTGAACTGGTTGAATTGATTAAAATAATTTTTTTTTTTCTTGTTTAATTCTAGTAAAACTATTTTCGAATCAGCCTTTTATGATGAAGGCAAAAATTGATATTCTTATATGTAGAAATCAATAAATTAAATTTTAATAATTAATTTCAATAAATTGTAGAGTCAAAAAACCCTTCTCAGGACTATTTTTTTTTATCAGTGTAAACAAAATGAAAACTCACTGTCAGTGCACCGAGCCCCAGTCCACCCAGGAGTACATCTACAGACTCCATCATTTGCGCGGCACTTGCCGCCATTTTGACATCTACAATGCTGAGTACAGTTAACCCCAAAAGTTCCTTGAGCGCAGGGAGTTTGACAGCGTTCACCTTGCCACCCTGGACGACACTGACATGCTCCGGTCACGTGATTGCACTCGCCGTCATTTTTGCAGTCGCAATGATTCATACAGTTAAGACCCCACCGATCAGGTGGACACGAATGCTCGCAGGTCAACCCCAAATAACCGGGTCTGCATACATACTGCCCAGTCACGTGATCGCAGGTCATGTTTCCTATTAACAATCAGGCGAAAATTAGTTTTCCCAATAAAATTTATAAATAACTGAATCTATATTCATAATTAATCGACCAAAATGCTTTTCAATGCAAAGCAGCAGAGGGAGAGAGTTTTTATTCTTACAAATATTTAATATATTTTCAAAATTATTTATTAAACTATCTCTTACCTCATTCCATTTACTAATCCATAAATATTGCTTTAAGATAAATTATTTATCATTAATAAATTTTGTTAATTTCTTAAGACAGTAATTAAAAGCAACCCACGCAAAGCGTTATTCAAATTTAATTGATTAATAGTGCAATAGTTTGCTTATGTTATATATTTTAAATTACGAAGATGCTAAAAAATGTCATTCATTATTAAGAACAATTTTTTAGTATTAATTGTATTTATTATTAGTAATTGTTGTTAGAATTTGTTTCTATGCTAGAGTTAAAGTAAGTTAATATTTTACCGTGAATTTTTTCCGGGCATTTTTCTTTGCAACGGGCGCCATACCATCCGTGTTTACAAGGCTGGGAACAATCGGAACCTTCCCATCCACGAGCGCAGGCGCAAACCCCAGTTATCGGGTCACAAGAACCATTGTTCTTACATTTACACGGTGTTTGACAGTCTTCACCGTAAAAACCAATTGGACATCGTGTTTCACATCTTACTCCTAAATATATTTTAGTTTTAGTGTTTAATTATTAGTGTGTTTTAAAATTTACTTTATTTAGAAAAATATAAAATATCAAACATCCGAAAGTTTTTAATAGAAAAAATTATGCGTGCATTAGAAAAAAAATTTCGTTAATTGATATTTAGTTCTTCGTTTGAATTTTTAATAAATAAATTTGTTATTTATAGAACAAACCAATCATCAGCAAACAAATTATTTGCCATGTTCAGTAAGTACCATCGGAAGTATATATTTTCAGTGAATATCGGAGATTTTTTATAAACTAACCTCGCCACAACGGCTTACAACTACATTCTCCAGTAGTAGGATTACATTCTTGAGTATTGTCTTCCTCACAATCACATAGATGGCAACAGTCCTGACCGAATAGACCTGGAGAACATTTATGCTCACAGTGGTGGCCAATATACCCAGCTCCGCATGTGCAAGTTCCTATTTTTCAGATTTTTATTCACATACATTTATTTTCAACAGATTGTGTATTCGTGCGAGCAATATGATTTGTGAAATTTTTTTTTTTTTCATGAATAAAGTGAAAAATGCAGACCAACACCAAAAATAAAAACAAATTTACTAAAATTACCATTCTGCGGATCACATGCTGCATTATTGAAACATTGACATTTATCTTCACAATCTTTACCGAATGAACCGTCTGGACAAGGTCGATCACACAGCACACCATCCCATCCTGATATAAAATTATTTTTTACATATAATACAAGAAAAATCCATCAATAAACAACAATTGCGATACTAGCGCCAACTTCACGCCTGTTGAATTTTATCATACTAAATAGAAGAAATCAGATGAGTAAAATTGTTATAAAACTTATCATCTACTAATCAAACTACTTGAAAAAAATTACATTAAATTTATAACTCTCTCCCTCTGACTGTTTGTAATTTAGACATAAAAATTTATAATTCATTTTTACCTGCTGTACAATTGCAACGACCGGTATCCGGTGCACAAGAAGCGCCATGTTTACATGTACACTTTTGAGTGCAATCTTCGCCATACATATTATCGGGACAAACTTCACTGCAATCAGTTCCATGAAAACCAGCCGCACAAATGCAAGTTCCATCTATCGGCGAACACTGAGCGTTATTTTTACAATTGCAGCGTTCTTCGCATCCTTTTCCGTAGTACAAAAACGGGCATGATCTCAAACATTTGGGTCCATCCCACCCGTTTTTGCAAACGCAATTGCCGGTCCATGGATGACAGAGTTCCGTGTTTGACTCATCGCACTCGCAAATCTATTTTCAATTTTAAAGTTATTAAAAAGAAATAATTTTCAGATAATTAAATTATTTAAATTAGTGATTAATTTAATACTGTTACCTTCTGACAATTGGGTCCGTATCTGCCGTCAGGACAAGCTCGCTTTTCACATTGTTCGCCAATCCACCCAGGTTTACAGACACACGTGCCATTGTTCGGTAAACACGCGGCCCCATTTTGGCAAGTACAATTATTTTTACAGTCCAAACCCCATTTGTCATGAGGACAAACTTCAAAACACTGTAATGAATATATATAATTAATTATGAATGATACAGTTAATCCTTTCATAGAAAACAAAAGGAGTTAAATTTCTATTACTATTATTATACACAAGTATTATAAATTGATTAATCACCTCATGACCACGGTAACCTGGTTTACATATACATTCACCCGTTACGTGATAACACGCCGCACCATTGTAGCAAATACACTCTTGAGTACAATTTTGACCCCAAAAACCATCTGGGCATCTATTTCCACAAACTTCGCCCTCAAAATAAAAAAAAATTAATAAATAAATTGTTAGAATCTATAACTAAAATTAAAATTCCAATTTTTTTGTTTGAAAATTTTTTATTCGTTGAGAAGAAATACTTACTATCCATCCAGAAGTGCAGTAACAGTTACCGTCTGTCGGCGAACAGTGTCCGCCATTTTGACACTTGCACTCGGTCTTACAATCGTCACCATGTCGACCTTCGGGGCACAGATCATCGCAACTATAATTGAAAAATAAAATTTGTTAACTGGATTATGGCTGAGAGCTTATAATTTTGTATTGTATGATGAAAAAGTTGTCTTACAGTGGTCCAGTGTAGCCAGGAGCACAATGACACTCTCCAGAAATATGATGACAACTACCGCCATTTCGACACCGACATTCTTCACCACAATCCTGGCCGTAATGATCTGGAGGACACTTTTGGTTACATTTATCACCCATCCACCCTTTTGTACACTTGCATTCGCCGTTAAATGGATCACACGTTGCGCCGTTCATGCACTTACAGTCTTTGCTACAATGTTTACCCCATTTACCAACTGGACATTCTGAAAATAAATGTTTCGGTAATATAAGTATATAAATTATTGCATTTTTTTCTTTAGAAATTTTGTATTCCAGAATTTGAGGAGATTTTAAGTTATTCAATTCTATAAATTCTTCGTAATAATTTTTAATCACTAAATAATAGTTGAATTTCAAAAGAAATAAAAAATATCACAATTTTCAAACACTATTAAATTTTCTTTTTAATTTCATGAATTTTTTAATACTTCTAAACACTTCTTAATTACTTCAAATACTTATTAATTCTAATTAAGAATTCAGAATAATTTTTAAAAAGTTTGGAAAATCCAAATGAGCATACCTTAAGCGCTCATGTCATACATAAATTATTTAGATCATAACAAAAATTATTCGTTTTTAATTTGAATTTTCCCGCGAGTAGTATTATCCCCTCTGTAGGTCGAACTAAAGAAAAATTTTAACAGATGATAAAACAGTTAGTAATTATACCATCATATACCCTGATAGCCAAGTTGGCCGCAACTTTCTGTCAATCTACTGCCGCAACTTGTCACCAACTTGGCGGCAACTCTTGGAAAGTAACTCGGTTGGTGTCAACTTGTTCACCAAGTTGTCACCAAGTTGTCGGCAAAAGTTGCTCTGAAACTTTTTCACACCAAGTTGACGATAAGTTTCTCAAGAAATTTGGCGACATATTGCGGCAGTAGATTGGTTTCTTTTTTTCTCAGAAACTTGTAGCCAACTTGGCGCCAACAGTTACAAATTCGGAAGTTGACCGCAAGTTGTCGCTAAGTTGGTGGCAACTATCTGACACCAACTTGGTTGGTCTGAAACTGTGGCTATCAGGGTATGTATAGTTTCTGCTTGTTTATAGTTATTTCAATTCTGTTTATGAAAAATAATATATATGGCTGCCGAAATCGCAGAAAAAGTTACCGAACTGACAATCGAAAAAAATTAACTGTATCGAAACGGAATTATTTTGACACGCAATTTTCACAAGGGTTTTGATAAACTTCATCAGGAATAAAATAAAAAAAAATTAAATCGTGAAAGTGATTTTTGACAAAGTTGTGGTGTTATCAAGCCCATAGCTCCCGTGAATACCACGCTCTTATTCATTTAATTCATCAGAAAAACGAGTTTTTTCTGAGAAATCTTATTTAATCGATAAGAAAATTTTTTTAACGTGTTCTATAGTAACTATTATTTATTTCAATATGCTTTTTATCCATAATTCTTTTCGTTTAAATTATGAAAATCACGTTTTAATCGAAATCACGATTTTTAGGCGAAAGTAGAGCATACCTGCGCGCTTCGCGCTTAAGGCATGCAATAATCAAAAATTAAAAAAAAAAATTTTTTTTCTTAATCAGAGAAGAATAAAAAGTTAAAAAAGGCCATTCGGCAGCCGAAATGGAAGCAGATTTTTTAGTTCAAATTATTTTACAGTAAATAAATTTTAATTAAAAAAAATGGCAAAACGAATATGCAACGGTAAAATTTCATTCGATCACCATATAAATCTGGTGATCATGTTAGGTCTACGCTAATAGAAATATATGCTACTTAAAACTTATTTAATGGACTTTCATATGAACTTTGCAGAAAGACGATGTTGTTTTAATCAAAAGTTATTGTAGGAGAGTGTAATTTTTTGTCAATTATGAAAATTAAAAAATGCTGTCATTTCTAAATTTATTGATCGATTTAGCTAATCTTCGAACTTGATCTTTCACGATCATGCTATTGACGTGACAAGCCGCGTTCTATCATATAAATATATAAATACATATATTAACTTCTAAACGAATCGGGTTTTCTGAGCGAGTTCGGTGAGCTGAATCAGGAAATAGCAGTTTTTCAAAAGTTACGACATGAAGACAAATGCAATAGTTAGATTTCTGTTAAATCTACTAAAAAATGTTAAGTATTGATTAATTTATTTAAAAAACACCAATAATTATAAAATATCCGTTTATATTTTTCTGTAGTATCATCATATTTTCTTTAAGGAACCAAAAAATTGAATTTTAATAGAAAAATATAATTTGAAAATAAAAATTTCCATTTTTTTAATTGTAAAATTGACATTTTTAGATTAACAACGTGTTAAATATAAAAATTATATCACCAAAAATACAAATTTGACAATTATGTCTTGACAGGAATAAAACTGTAAATTAAGCAAATCTTTTTCTTAATTTTGACAAACTTAAAAAAAAAACTTACGAATATCACAAAAAGGTCCACCGTATCCTTTTTCACAATTACACACATCAGGCATGATACAAGTACCATGAACGCACTCTTGACTGCAAATAGGAACACATCGATCACCACTCTTAGTTTGTCCGTAACCTTTGCAGCACTCATCCACTGGTCGTGTTCTATTGATTAGCTGTTCGTATAATTAAACATTACATAATAATAATATTAATTTTAAAAATAAATCTTCCTATTCGTAAGAGTGAATTAATGAATAAATAAATAAATAAATAAATAAATAAATAAAATAACAAACCTCTGTTTTGTAAACAGTTTTAAATTCCATACGGTAACTCGAACATCTTGGTGGTACGGCGAAACACCATTTATTTTCACGAACTTGATACGGTTTTTGTTCTGATACATTTACTGTTACGGTATATCTGTTGAGAATTTTTATCATTATTATTATTAATATAGGTCCCAATATTAAAATTAATTTTTAATAACTAGTTAACTTACACTTCTTGTCGAACGCAGACATTTGGGCCTTCAAGAGCCGCTAGAGTAGCAAAAACAATAGCGGCTAAAGTCAGTGTAAACAATAATACTTTAGAGCTCATCTTTGATTTTTATATTTGTTCACGTTAATTATCTTTTTTTCCAAACTCCAGACACTAGTTACAGTGACTGCAGACACCCTTCTGTTCGAAGAACTTTTGTTTTTTCTCTCACACTTCTATATACAGAACTCTGCTCTCATGTCCCACCATTAGTATTTCATCCATCGCTCTAATTTGTTTTATTATACTAGTCCATTTATTCAGTTGTCAAGTGGATTTACTGGTAAATGAATATAAAAACTAATACTGATACATGTAATCTGCAATCTGAAACAAAGAAATTTTTTTTTTATTAATATTTAAAAAAAATAAAATTTATCAATTTTTTAATATCTTTAAATTTTTAAGAAAATATTTTTTTCAATCCAGAAGTCAAAAAAATTTTTTTTAATTGAATATAAAAAAAATTACGAATATTTCAATAAAAAATTTTTGCCATTTTCAATTCATTTCTTCTCAATGCTATTGTTGTAATAATAATAAATTTTTTTTACTTCATTGTCATTATTTTTCCCATTAAAAAAACATTTTGTCCCTTCAACTTCGTAGTGATTTTTTTGACATATTTATTAACATTTTTTTCTATAAATAATTAACTGACACTTTTGCTTTGAATTGAAGAAAAAAAATATCGCAGTAATTTAAACAAAAGTTCACTACCCTCTTTAAAGCCCATAATTAAAAGAAAATGAGAAAAAAGTGAAGTGAAAAAGAGCAGGATTAAAAATGCACCACCAGTCACAGCTGTGTATTTAAAATTATTATTATTATTATATTTTTTTCTGTTAACCTTCTCATTTTTTCCTTCCATTTGCAGTGTCTTATTTCCAACGCTTTTTAAAAATATTTTATTTCCACCCTCGTAGACTACGAGAGTGTAATGAGTGTAAAAAACTCATCCCCCAATTCTTGGAAATAATTATTGTACTAATTAAAAATAAACGCCTTAGAATTAATTGTTTATATTATCAATGAAATATATTTATTATTGTGAAACTCTGACCTTTAATTTTTTGTATAAATTAATACATATTATGAACAATTGTTTAATTTAATTTATAGATTAATTGGCAATTTTATTCTCTGAGATTACTTAAGTTATCAAGTTTAGCTTTTTTGTATATTAATTCCATAAAATATGAATCATCTATGTGATATACTATTAGATATTAACAGCGCCCGTTTAATCAAGTGTTTTCATTTTTTATGCTTGTCAAGTGATTCATGCTTAAGTGTTATCATAAGATAGTTTTATGCAAATATTTATTTGACGACCAAAACTAAATTTAATATTAAAATAGGCCATTCGGCAACTGAAATGAGAATAGATTTTTCAGACCTAATATAAATTTACAAAATTATTAAAATGCATACGATAGCAAAATTTTATCAAATAGTTGGAAAACTAGAAAATTTTTCATCTAGAAAAAAACTAGATATGGAAATTGAAGTTTCTTTAACGATTTTTCAGATTCGATGTATTTTACATAAGTTCAATTTTTTTTTTTTTTTTTTAATATTAAGCCGTGATCAACCACATTGTAAAAATTGGGAGTAAAAGAAATAAAAGTACAGGGAAATCTAAAGTTTTTTATTCAGCGGAGTGATTCCGAAGAGAATTCAATAAAAAAAAATTAGGAAAACGGTTGACCCTAAAGGCCATCCCTGCAACTTCCCGCTGCCTCCATACCTAAGTGCTCAACAATTCACTTATTTTTTAAGCTCTTCGAGCTCAAAAATATAATTTATGTGTAATTTTGAGCTCTCCGAGCTCAAATAAATCGCTGTTCTGTGCTTTTGAGCTCTTCGAGCTCAAAAGGCTAATGGAAGTTTTATAGAACACTATTTTTTGAATTTTCAAACCGCAATAACTTTTGAATTAATTAACCGATTTTCTCGCGGTTTACGGCATTCAAAGCAGTTTTTTTAGGTCTTTGGAAAATCTTTAAGCATAAACTGGTCAGACTAAAAATTTCATAGAAATTCTAAAAAAAACATTTTTTTCAATTTTTTTCGACAACGATATCTCACGAACAAATTAACCGATTTTGATCGGGCTGGTGACAATCGACGTGGTTTTTTGAGTTTAAGAGCTGATTTATTTTTGTAATTGATCGGTTCAGCCGTTTAAAAGATATTTCAAAAAATCGAATTTTTGGAAATTTTATTTTTGAGATTTCTCAAAATTTATATACTCAAATTCTGTAAATTAGTATCAAAATTCTAGGGGCAAAAGAACTCTTCAAAACGAAGCATATTTCGATCAAATCGGATGATCCGTTCAAAAGTTATGAGAGATTTACATACATACATACATAAATACATACATAAATACATACATACATACATACATACAGTAGGGAACAATAAAGCGCCGGGATTGGACGGGTTCCCCAATATTGCTTTAAAAACAACTATAAAAGCAGTGCCATCATTGTTCCTGGACGTCTACGACACATGCCTCAAGGAAGGGATTTTCCCTCGGAAGTGGAAGCAGCAACGACTAGTACTACTTCCAAAAGGGAAAAAGCCACCAGAAGAACCGTCATCTTATCGACCACTTTGTATGTTAGACACGGCAGGTAAGATACTTGAGCGTATAATCCACCAAAGAATAGAAGCAGTTGTCGATCCACTTCTGGCAGACAACCAGTATGGTTTTCGGAAAGGACGATCAACCCTGGACGCAATCAACTTGGTTGTTGCAACGGCCAAGGAGGCAATCGAAGGGATCAGATGGAAGGGTGGAGCGAAGAAGTACTGCCTGGTGGCCACTCTGGACATCAAAAATGCCTTTAACTCCGCCAACTGGGACTGCATTATGCAAGCCTTGGAAGAGAAAAACGTACCAGGATACCTACGTAGGATAGTGGCTAGCTACTTCACGGACAGAATCCTGAGATACGACACGAAAAATGGTCCAAAAGAGTACGGTATTACCGGAGGTGTACCCCAGGGTTCTGTTCTGGGTCCACTTCTGTGGAATGTCATGTATGATGGCCTGCTGAGACTGACTCTTCCAAGAAGTGTCAAGCTTGTTGCATATGCAGACGATGTAGCTGTCGTAATCGTTGCGAAACACCTAGATGAGATAAACCACATGTTCGATATCACCTTTGAGAAAGTTAACCGGTGGATGGATTCAATGAATCTACAACTGGCTAAACAGAAGACTGAGGCTGTGCTTATTACCAGCAGAAAAGTGATAGAGACCATAAAACTGAAAGTCGGAGAACAAGAAATCAC
>NC_058162.1:9907065-9924136 GCF_020080835.1 Cotesia glomerata
TACAAGCATTTAAAACAGATAATGAAGATCGTGGCGAGGCATTAAATGTTTTATGACAGACAAGATCTGAAGCTGAACGAGACGTCATAAAAATTTGTTTCCTACTGTGCCAACTTATATTTGTATTTTCATACACTAAAAACTTTTAAAAGAAGTTGTGGAAGATACTAACATGAATTTAAATAAAGAAGAGAAAACGACTGCCTTTACAATTCTTGAACAATAGGTCTATGTTTCTTCAGAAGATGATTATGATGAGCTGTACCTGGAATTTAATATGTCGCGTCCACAACAACTGCGAATATACTTTCAGCTTAGTGGCGCACAACATCCGGGAGGATTGAATGCATTATACGGTCCTAAAGAAGAATAATTGGAAGCTAGCACAACAAACAACAGGCTAAGAGTCGATCAATGGAGAAAGTTGAAACTGGTTCTTGTTAAAAATTCACCATTAGTAATAACTATTAAAGACTTTTTGGAGTGGTATGACTCTCCACAACCCACTGAAAGTCAGTTTCGGACAACAAAACAGTTTCTCAAGAGTGCCTAATCTTCCGTTTGAATATTGATTCTCCTGAGCAATATGTTAAAGTCATTGACAAAAATATGCTAGCGATATGGTATTGAAGGAACTTAAAAAGCAAAAGATTGTTTTTCAGAAGTTGACAAACTCACGAAGCTTATGTGTGATAGACAATTTAAAAAGCTTCAGAGCAACATCATGTAGTTGTATTATAAATACATCATTCAATTACCATGTCAGCATATCTTTGCTGTACGGCATTTCTTTCAACTACCGTTGTTCGACATCTTTAATTAATCAACGATTGGGTAAAGATCAATTACTGGCTGCAAATATTTCATCTTCTCCATCGTCTTCACTCAAGAAAAACAATTGTCTGTTGTATCAAAAATATAAAAAATCAAACTCAATCACTTAGTCAAAAAAGGAAAATTGTTCAAACCAAAACTTCAAAATTAGTTAATATTGTGAGTTTGTCATGTGGCTTAGAATTTGATAGAAAATGTAAAGTTTTTAGATAATGTAATAGATGATTTTTCAAGCAACAAAAATTTAGAGATAGTTTACGATGAAAAAGAATTAGAATCAAGTTTCAAAATTTATCAATTGATAATACTTTAGACGAGGATAGAGGAATGGACTTGAGCAGCATCAAAACACCTGCTAAAATTAATGTAATTGGTCGACCCAGTGAATTTTTGAAAACAACGCCGAATGTGAAGAGAACCTTGAAAAAATCAGGTAAAAATTCGACATAATGCTTAAACTTCGAAACTGATGCATTTAACCATTGGAAGGAATTTATTAACACAACTCTTTATTTGTAGCGTCAAATTGAACTTATGTCCAGCTGTCATCGTTTTCAGGACCACGTCAGACAAACAATATTTGCGTATCATTACAGCTAGTGTTGAATGATGATCTTAATCCAGCTGAAGTAAGTTGTAAAATCAATATTGTCTTTTAATGATTCTGAAACTAACAAACATTTCGCAGATGTTAAAATTTTTATTGCCAAAAAATTATTAACTAAAATTTAAAATGAAAATTTCACATAAATAGATTAAAAAATCTATAAAAGGAAATTTTTGGTAATTATTTACTAGTAGGGTTAACCCATGTTGGGCGATGTTAAATTTTTTTTATCAAAATGATAAAATTATTTAATAATAATTTAATAATTTTTATCAAAAACGTAACGAGGTCATTCATCAGTAGATTTTACTCCTCAAAATTTTCTCATACCGGGCGCCTTATATATGAAAAATCGATTCTTAAGGAGTAAACTCAAAAAAAATGAAAGCTAAACTTTTCAACTTTTAAAGGCAAAAACTATCGAATTTTTTTTCTATCACGACATTTTTATCGTAAATGCGCCGTAAAACCAATCAGAATCAAAAAAAATTAAAAATGTTAATTTTTCATCTAGTTGTGACCCAAAATGGGGTTGACCCCACTTGTAAATAATTACCAATTTTTTAAAATATTTTTCTGATACGAATTCAATTGTTCAACAAAATAAAAATTATAACGTCTGCGATTTCACTATCATGTTTTTGATAATTCTATATATGAAATTGCTAGACCATGACAGTGTGAATATGATCTATTTACCCAATGACCCAAGATTAAGCCTGACAGCATTTTACGTGTAAAGTTCTGTAATTTTTAGAAAAGTTGGAATTTCTTTTTAAAAATACTTATCTAGATTTTTCGTTTTCTAAGTGAGTGTTTACTATCAGAAATTTAAAATTTTTAAAAAGTTACAGCTAATTTTATGCGAGAAATGGCATCTGCCAATTTTGGGCCCATTAATAACTTCGTAAACTTTTTTCAGAAATCAAGACTACAGAGTTATAAAAATGAAGCCGTGGGTAGCGTCATTCAACGTTAATAACAGTATAGTAAGTAAACCTCTAATTTTTATTGCAATGTTTCTTGTAAATTGTACAATATTTATATTAATATTAATTCTTACGTTATTTTTAGAATAAATAGAAAATAATATCGAGCCGGTCATGATCCCTGTTGTCAGTACTTTACCTGATAGCCAAGCAGCTCAATCGAGCAATGTGGATCATTTATCAGATGTAAGCAGAGAATTTTATTTTACATGTAAATATAGTTATTAAAATGTCATGAAAGAAAAATTATTGATGTTCAAAGGCTTAAAAAAATTAATTTATTTCATAATCACTTTTTAAATAGAATATGACGCTTCTTCTCTACCAAAAACTGTCGATGGAAAAATCAATTATGCTGGCATTATTAGTATGATTCCATCATTATTGAAGAAGATTTCGACAGTTTGCTATCCAAACTACAGGCAAACATTTTATTGAACACACAAAGAAGAACAAAAGAAGAAGTACTCCTCATATTTATTTTTTTATAATGATTAACTAGAAATAATTTTATCAATGAATAATAACGGAATTTATGAATGAACTGGAAACTCATAAAACTTTTTATCTTATTTAACAAATATTTATATTTTTAGTGATAAGTAAATAATTAAATATCTAATTGATTACGCATTGTATGGTAATTCTTTTGTTAGAATAATTTTTATTTTAACTTATAAAGTGTTACTCAAGGATAAGAAAAAACAAAACGATCGCTAATAAATAAATTGACGTAGTGAACGATTTAATTAATCACAATCGCGAGCCTTATTCTACATCAAGTGTTGTAGCTTATTCCATTTTTATATTAATATGATACTAAAAATATTTATCACATACATAGAAAAATAAATCTCATACATTTTCTTCATTTATTTGTTAATAAATTAGATAATAAAATTATATGTTCAGATTTCTATTAACATTTATTTTTCATCTTTACTGCAACTATGCAGTATTCAATTTTTAATTAAAATATTTTTTTCCTATCAATACTTACTAGAAATCTTTGATATTTAAATCGTAGCAAACTGATTAAATCACCTTTCATAACTAAAGGAATAAATTTAACAACAAAATTTTCTTAATTCTAAATTTTTGCTGTACTACAGTGATGCAGTAAAAATTTGATAGTGGAAGGAATCATTATTCGAGCAATTTGAAGCTCCTGTGTGAAATATTATCTTATTTTTTGTCTTTCTTGATTGAGAAAGTAAATCATAGAGATGATTTTCGATTTAATTTAAATAAAATAATCGTTGTTTTATACTCTAACGACCTCATCGGAAATAGTAGACTCTATTCATGAAATCATTCAACTTGATAGAGGAAAAATGATTCATGTACCAATTGTTAACGTTACTGCATTGAAGCAATAAGGGAAACGCATTCATGAAATTTACGGCTTCATTGCAGTAAGATAAATACAGGATTTTCGATTCACGGAGTATGGTGGAATTTTATATAAAAAATTTTATACTAATGAAAAGAACAATCTGTTTTTTTTTAGCATTACTGCTTTGAGGCTGTAAAACGTACAGTGGATTTTCAATTTCAAATAGGTTCCCTGATAAAAAATTAAATTGACTCAAAAGCCAAAATTTTGAACCAAGAATACCATTTTGAAAAAAATTATTTTCTTAAGTCAAAAGAATAAATTTTTGAAACAAGAAAATTTTCTTAGCTTTACTGCAATGGGACCGTAAAAACAAAAAATAAATTTTTTTTAATACCACCATCTTGATGCTTTCAAACTACAAACGGAATGTAGTTCATTACCGAGGTTAGCCGATCACACGGATACATTTCTTTTGTTTTTATGCATGTGTGAGTTTTCCCCTTCCATACCAAAGGTAATGAATGAATTAATTTCTTACTAAACAATAAATAACTTAATCGTTAATTATCATTAGTAATAAGAATAACAGATGGTAAAAAATTTCAAATCTAGGGATACTTTTCGTGGTTTAAAAAAATACCTATGCGCACGCGCAAATAGTACCCGAGAGACCCGAGGGCACGGGAGCAGTCATATTTCCTACTTTTGGTAAATTACCCGTGCGCATGCGCAAAAAACGGGTAAAATGACCCCGTTCCCCGTGCCCCCGTCCATCGGACGAATTCTCACTGTCTTGAAGAATATAATACTGACGATTTTACGGATGTGTTAATTATTTCTTTCAATTAGTATTTAATTGAAGTTTTTACTGAAAATGGAAACGCTCAGCTTAACTCAAGAATCATTTGATTCATATAATGCTTTGTCGACGTTTATGACTGCCTGGAGCGATGAAACAAGAGATACGTACACGACGTTACGTGGGGATCTTTTACATCTTTCTGACTTGAAAAATATGAATATAAACGACGCAGAAAAAAAAAATTGATCGCTAAATTTCAATATATACGTATTAGCTACCAATGCAAATTAGGTCCTGCAACAAAATCGGATCAATCGATCGGTCAGCGAATAACTAGGTAATAAACGATTACATAAATTTACTGTTAAAAAATAGCTTTACTACATCCTGATGTCTCTATTAGCTTTTAAGTAATTGTAAGTTGCATCAATTTTATCTTAGAATATCTCCTTCAGGAATAATGACCAAGTCTAAGGCAATTAAGTTTCTGGCGTGTCAACAAATTTCTATATTTATGTACAATTTCGGGGCAAATATTGCAAATTGAGGAATGTTGCTACACAGATTAAAGAAAAAAAATATTTTTCCTATAAATACATAGGTATTTTCCCAAAATTAACAGGAAAATTTGCTAGGCTAACATAGAGGCGAATCTTATAACATATTACAAGAATTGCTGTTGATCATAATAATTAATACTGTATTTCACATAGCGATTTTTCTATTGTAGTAAATAATCTGAAAAGAGGTTGACCTTGCAGGCCATTCCTAAATGTTCCCGCTATATTCTAGCTTAAAACGCATAAAAAATTCCCCACAAAATTCGTACAAGAAAAAGAAAAAATAGAAATATTACCTATTTTTCCTCTGCCTGATTTTGTAATAAAATGCGTAGCTAATTAAAGTATTTTTTGACAGTACTTACAATCATGGCTGTAGATTTGTCATCAAGATTCATTTCGACAAAGCTGCAATGCAATTAGTAGTCTTTGAAAAAAATTTAAATCATGAAAATCATCCTATTC
Source organism: Cotesia glomerata (assembly GCF_020080835.1). Lineage (NCBI taxonomy): Eukaryota > Metazoa > Arthropoda > Insecta > Hymenoptera > Braconidae > Cotesia > Cotesia glomerata. The sequence continues at coordinate 9,912,662 of NC_058162.1, forward strand.
TCTACAAGGTAAGGCATAATAATAGTAATTATATAGTGTTCATTGACTTTAAAGCGTTTAATTATAATGATTTTTTGATAGGAGCTACGATCTACTCTCCCGGAACACCGAAGACTGTCAGATGAAACTAAAAAGCAAACAATTCAAATGTTGTCATTAGGGGCTAAGACGAGACTAGTGAAAAACGATCTTGCTGAAAAGAAAAAGAAATTCGTGACCAACAAGGATTTACAAAACTTGAAAGCTTCCTGTAAAGGAGACTCGGAAAATACTTTGGAGTCTTTCGTAAATTTATTAAAAAACGACTACATTAAGTTTTTATTATTTTAAAATACACTGAGAAAAAAAAAATTTTTGTCCAGGAAAAATTTCTTGTCTCAAGTATCGTTTAAAATAAATTTTGGTTTTGACAAAAAATGTATGTATGTATGTATGTATTTATTTAATATGCCAAGGCAATTAGCCGAATGGCAAAGGTTTGTACATAGTTTTATAAATTTTCACTTAGAATTTTAATACAAAGTAATAAACTTAGGTGTAGGTGTACATCAAAAAATATCAACTATCTATCATGATAATGAAATGTTGGTTTTAATTTTGAGAGATTAACAAACCAATAGGTTCACTTGAATTAAACAAAAAATAATTCAATCAATTTTTAAGACAAAAAAATATATTCTTGAAAATTATCAAGAATATATATTCTTGTGACAAGAAAATTTTCTCAAGAGCAGTACTTTTTTTCTCAGTGTACTTATGACTTCGTGATTTCGTAACGTTTAATATCTATATTTTATCATTTAGAGTGCTCGATCCATGTTTTTCAAGAAGAAGAAACTAATCAGTTTAAAGGCATTTATTTTTGCAATGACGACATGAAAAATCTATGGAAGCCTATCCAGAAATGATTTTTATGGATGGCACTTATAAACTATTTAAACTCAATTTTATATTGTTTTTATTGATGGTCCAGACAGGGAATGGCCGAGGAGAAATAGTTGGAGCAGCTGTCATAAAAATGAAGATGCTGGTACATTGGAATGGGTGGCACGCTGTTTTAAGCATGAAAATTCAAATTCTTGCAGCAGAATTAGATTTAGATTTAGATTTTATTTATTTAATGCCAACCCGGGAAAAAATGATCAGGACTGATCAGACCTGTTCATATCTGATCAGGCCTGAAATTGGACCTGATCAGGCCTGTTCATGTATGATCAGGCCTGAAATTAGACCTGATCAGACCTGATCAGACCTGTCCATGCCTGTTCATGTCTGAAGCGTTAAATACGCTCAGACCTGATCAGACCTGATCAGACCTGTCCATGCCTGTTCATGTCTGGAAGCGTTAAATACGCTCAGACCTGATCAGACCTGTCCATGTCTGCTCATGCCTGAAGCGTTAAATACGCTCAGACCTGATTATACCTGTCCATGTCTGAGCACATCTGATCTAGCCTATAGAAATACAGGATTTAAACTCCATATATCAGCACTGTTCAGATTTGGTATATTGATTTATGTCTGTGAGTAAAGAAACATTTTATACATTATAATTAATACATTTTACTCCATTTATCGATAAATTTACAAAAGATTAATAATTATGAGTATATAAACATACATGTACATACGTTTAATATTTAAAAATTTTTCTTAACATATTTGGTCGTTGGCATAAATAATTGCCCACTACAATGACATGAAAAATATTTTGTATCTGATTACAATTAATTAATAATGACGAATTGATTTTTAAAAGGAATAATATGATCAACTCGCACTTGCTTTGTAGAATGAACAAAATATTTACTGTTGTCTTCAATATATTTATCAAGGATAAAATATAATAAATTATCTTCAGTCAAGAAGAATAATTTAATTGATCCATAGACTGTAGTACTGTTTTTAAATTCAATTTGTACTGTTTGGCTATTAGTTTTATAATTTTATAAATTTCAGACGTGTAACTTTCATTAAGAATTTTCGCTCGTGCGAACATTTTCAAATTTTTATTTCAAAACCATAATTTCTCAACAATTGTTGATCATTAGCTGTAAGAATTTTATATTGTCTATACTTTTTCCAATTACTTGATGACTAATTACTTCAACCGATGGATCAGAATTTTTCTCAATAATTTTACTTTTGAGTAATTGTAAAGCTTGAACTTCTGTTAAATGATTAATTATTTCTTGTCCAAGATGTTTTGAACCATGAACACATTTAGCAATATAACCGTTAAAACTCTCGAAACAAAAAGCTGCCGTGCCCCATAATGGTCCCCATCGTCTGACACACAAAACAAGATGTCGAAGCTGGTGACTGTTGTAGGTTAATTCTCGATCCGAATATAACGTATCAATTTCTTCTACAAAAGACGAAAATAAATATTCTGCTTCGTTCATTTCTTCTTCTGTAATAGTTGTTTTAAGTAGAATAAACAGACCTTTGACTAAAAGTATCCAATGATCAAAATATTGAAGTGGTAAATAACCGTTTAACGCTGGAAGGGAATAAAATAATGCCCAATTGTAAAATTCAGATGCCTTAAAGTGTTTAAATAATGTTAATTTACGTGGCATTCTTCCAAAAAAATACGGTGGTCGAACATTTGTTAAGAAAGAATCAATTTTTATTATTGATTCTTTTTTTAGTTTCCATGGTCCTTTTTTCTCAGTCCACAAGCTTGCGAGTACGAGCATTAAACAATCAACATGTTTTTGGTTCAATCATATGACGACCAAAAAGCTTACATATTGTTGATCACAATGATATTGAGTGTACAAGTAAACAAGTTCATGAAATAATAGCAGGTGATGAAGTGTTTTTTAAACTAGGAAAAAAAGAATTTGAAGGAAAAGTGATTGATCACTCAAGTAATATATTTTATTTATTTCTTTAAACTACCGTAGAATCATTATCATTTGAATAATTAAATATTTTAGAAATTTTAATAACACATTATAACCTAAAATCTATGAAAAGGATAAAAATAATTAGTTGAAATTTAATGCATTTATAGAAACTTAGATAAAATTAGATTTAAAAACACTTATTCTTATTTCCAAATGATTGATTAATATTCATGGAATTTTTCAAAAAGTAAGTTAATTAATAAGAATAATTTTGAAAAATATCCGATGCTGGCTGATTTCTGTGTGTTATTAAAAATTCTTATTTATATTTGTCTATTAAACTTAGAGTTGAATCACATATTTTATATATGCAATAATTCATAAATAATGTTTATAGGTAATTCAAAGTATTTAAAAATGGAATTAACAACGTTTAATAAAACGATTGAAAAAAGTACAAAAAAATCAAGTGATGCTGGGGTACTTAGGCCTAAACGTAAACATGTCCCTAAAAGAAGTTGGTCGCCATCCGATTCGATCTCACCAAAAAAATCTAAGACAATGGTAAAAAATTTTGTTTATTGATACTATTTCTATTAAATAATTTTTTTTTAAAGACATTTATTAATTATTTTATAGTTATTGCTTTAATTAAAGATCGCTGCAGTTAAAAAAAAATCAATTTAAATTTATATTAATACTATTATTTATACAGGATACTAAGATGGAGAAGAAAAGTAGAAGAAATAAAGATTCAGAAGAAGAAATAAAGAAACTAAAGCCACCTAAAAAGCCAATTGACTCTTCGCCAAGCTCTAGTGATTCGTCTCATATTTCGGAAAGTGAGGGTGACGAAAAAACGCCACCTCAATGTATAGTCAGTCCAACAAAAGATGATCTCAAGCGCCAAATAGCAATACTGGAGGCTGAAAAAGCCAAAAAAGAGAAAACCCAAGAGGAATTTCCTAAATTGAGCTTAAAAATGAATAATGTTTTAGCATCAAAAAATTTAAATGATTTTAACAAATCCAAAGCTACGGATTCTAAAAAAACTGACGAAAACAAGGTATCTCCTGAAATACTACCAGAATCTAATGACACCGAAGAGAAGGCCAATTCTGCGGATCTCTTTCCTCCAGAATTCGACGGTGGAAAGGTACTTATTTTTCTCTATTTTGTTTAATTTTTATTGCAAAAATGATTGTTTAATTAACAAAAACCGTGTGTGTTTGTGTCCGCACGTAAGAAGTTATACTTCTTTGGCGTAGTTTGAGAAAAAATTTTCTTGATTTCAATAAATTATAATTGAGTCAAATCACGTATAAACTAATAAACAATACTATTAACGAAAATTTTCATAAAGAACACTTAAATTTGTTGAAATTCAATTCGAATTGTTGTTTTTTTTCCAAAGTTTGAAAAATCCTTATTAATTAAATAGTTATTGATTCTCAGTTATCAATTGGCAAAATATTTTTTTAAGTTTGAAAAATGAAATTTAATTTATTAACACGTGGACATAAGCCTAAATATTCAATAATCAAATGGTTTCTTAAGGCAACATAACATTTACATTGTTCATTGAATAATTATTGAAATATACATGCAGCATTTATTTTAAGATTAAATAAAAAATTAATATATTTTTATATAAAAGAAGTATAACTTACTTAAAAAGAATAAATTAATAATTAGTTTTTCAATTTTATAGATGACAAACATCGGTAACAGTGTTTATTGTAGAAATGTAATTTATGATTCAGCAACAGGAGCTTCTAAGAAAGCAACACACATAGCGAGGAGATTGATAGAAGGGGTTTTTACCCATGAATCTCTTATGAAGTACACCTTAACGGGACAAGCTCCTCGTGGTAAAGACACTAAATCAAATGTTGCAATTAGACCGCTTAATAAGCGGGGCAAAGATGCAATTCTTGGTGAGTGATTCTTATCTATTAATTAGATTTTCTGCATGCACGCAAAGACGTACTTATGTTAATTTTTTGATTTGCAGATTTTGCTATTCGCTATGCAACCACTAAAAATTGGCCAAAGCAAGATTCTACTGTCATTTTAAAGGAAATGGGCCAGAGGATCACGGAGTACAAAAGGAACCATAACCATGCCATTGAAAACTCTGCTAAAAAAGATAATTAATTTTATAAATACTTTGCTTTGACTTATAATTAGTTAAGATTATATTTAATACTGCATTTAATTGAAATCACTTGAAAAACATTAATGATTTAAAATACGCCGCTTGACGTAAATAAACAAAAAAAAAAAAAAAAAAAAAACAAATAAAGATTACTCAACTTATATCATTATCAATCTTGGGCAAAATTCGTTGAACGCTTTTTTTAATATTTTTTTAAATATTTAGATTCAAGTTTAAAGAACAAAATCCAAAGATTAGCAGTACTTATAAAAATGATTTTATAAAAAAAAATAATATAAAAAAAAAATACTATAAGAAAGTGATATTACTATTTAAATATCTTATTTTACTCATATTTTCTAATTAATAATTTGAAAAAATTAAGGTGTAAGAATTCAAAGATTAGCAATACTTAATCAGCATTATTTGATAAGAAGTAAGAATAGAAGAAGAAATATATCAAAATGCTAAATAAATATATAAACATTTCAATTTGCGTTATAAAAATATATATTAAAAAAACTTCATGTATGTTAGCATATATTACGATATGTTGATAAATAATATTATACGATAATAAAACAATGTTATTACTAAAAATTTCATAAACACTGTTTTATAATTTTTATGACAATTTAATTATCATATTTTAGAATGTTTACAGGAGAAATGTCGGGCACGAGCATCCCGGGGAAAAATGATCAGATATGAACAGGCATCCCGGGGAAAAAAAGATCAGATCTGATCAGGCATGAGTCTTCAGGTCTGATCAGATATGAAAAATGACCGGGTCTGATCAGACCTGGCCAGGCCTGTTCAGGTCTGATCAGATCTGTTCATGTTCACAAGCATGAACAGATCTGATCAGGCACAGAGCCTGGCCAGGCGATGACTCATATCTGATCAGACCTGAAGACTCATGCCTGATCAGATCTGATCAGATCTGATCATTTTTTCCCGGGAAGGCACAGGCCAAATGGCAATTTCAATTACATAGAAAATACAGTTTTTACAAGAAAGCAATTTCTGTGAGTACATAATATAATATAATATAATATAATATTGCACTATAATTAATTCAATTTATTTATATATAAACAAGGTAATAAAAAAATCATATTAAACTTGGAACTTAAAGTATAAAAACAATAATTTTAAAATATAGGATTTTAATGTCATCAGATCAGATGATAACTCAGCATAATAATTTTACGAATAGCAATTTCTTCATCCTTACTTTAATCTTTGATTTTCAATGAATTAATTTAAATTTGTTATTTATTAGAATTTGTTTAATTATCAAGATTTAATAAATAATTAAATACTTCTTTTTTGAAGACTTGTAAGCTACTCGAATTTACAATTTTGCGTGGCAGTTCTTCCCAAAGCTTTATTACAGTTACCAAAAAAGATTTCTCCAAGTAGCTTGTAGTAAAAAGAGGTAGTTTGAAGGAGGTGTGCTTTTTTTTAGTTAATTAGATGTTTTATGTCCGATAAGGACCTTAATGAACGAAATGCTTTTATTAAAGTGTTTCCTCGAAACATAAAATTTTATTTGTGTTTATTTCATACATTGAGAACATTTGAAAGAAATATTAAAAAGATGAGTCTAGAAAACGAAGAGAAGTTAAAATACTTAGAAATTTTCGAAAAATTAGCAAAGTCTGAAACCGAAAGTCAATACGTTCATTTCTATGAAATGTTATGTGAAACAATATGGTCGAAGGAAATTACGGTAATTTAACAAATAACATAGTTGAAAGCACAAATAAGCAAATGAAAGAGGTAGCTGAACTTTGAGGTACTCTGTGCAGTTTTGGTAGAAACTTTTTCGCTTTATTAAAATCTCAAAATCAAGAAACAAACTTACAGGCTGCAACAAACTACATGAAGCGATTGAATGTAAACAATTCAGAAGAAGGCAGTATTCAGCGAGAATATGCGAATTATTTAACTTCATTTGCATATAAAAAAATATCCAAAGAACTGAACGCATATAAAAAAATCGTCATTAATAATTACTCTTCAGATACTGATGAATCGACAATATCCACAAACTTAAACACCTACGTAACATCATCGAACTTATGTAATTGCCACTTCTTTCAAAGCAAAAATTTGCCATGCCGCCATATTATGGCTCATCGTGCGTTTGTGGATAAACCGATCTTTGATCATAAACTATATGCTGATAAATGGTCGAAGGAGTATGGAATACAACAATTAAGCAATGAAAAATATCGTGAAGTAACTGCTGAGCCCCACGAAACATCGAGCATAAGCAGTCCAATAATTAGTAAAACACCTGTACGAAGTATAAAAACAGCATCGCAGAGACGGCAAGCTTTAAAAGAACGTGCAAATGAATTGGTTGAAATCGGCAGCTTATCAACAGGAGAATTGTATAAACAAAAGGAAGAACTATTGGATAAATTGATCGAAGGATGGCGTCAAGGGCGTATTGGTAGAATCGTTTTTGAAAATGATTTAGGGAACAGTTCTTCGCAAAAAAAAAAATTGATGCAACAGGAGAACAAATAAAGAAAAACATATCAGCAATACAAGAAATCATAATGCCAAGTCCAGTACGAATAAGAGGAAAACCAAAAGGAGTAAACCGAACAACAACAGGATTTTACCCGAGAAAAAAAGACAAACTTTAATTACATAGTTAACTCAGTTAATACGAAAAAGTACTAGAGCTTATGTAAGATTTAAAAACCCGTGACTTTAACGTTGAAATCGATAGAGGTGATTATTAACTTATCTGTTGTCGAATTATTATTTCTAAAAACAGCATGCATTCATTGCAACGCTGTTGTTATATTTACTTATTTATACTAATTGTAAAATATAATTTTATAAGAAGCATATAATAAGATATACTTATCCGAGGAAACCGTGACTGTAAGGTTCAGCTTAATATTCTGGTAATTACTTAATTATTTCTAAAAAAAGTGTGCATCTATTTCGTTGCTGTTGTTATATCTATTTATAATAATTAAATAAATATAATTTTATAGTAAATGTAATCAGATGCTTTTATAGTAAATTTAATCAGATGCACTTATACGAGCAACCCGTGACTATAAGGTTTAACTTATCGTTGAGATAATTATATAATTATTTGCAGTGTTGCAATCATTTTTAATAAATTGCTGCATCTATTGTATTGCTGATCTCATATTTATTCATGCTAATTGAATAAATATAATTTTATAGTAAATGTAGTAAGATGTACTTATACGAGCAACCCGTGACTAGATTCAACCTATTATTGCGGTAATTATTATATTATTTGCAGTGTAACAATTATTTCTTACGTTATTCAACACCTATTTTATTTTTGTTGTTATATTTATATATACTAATTAAGTAAATATAATAAATATAATTAAATAGTAAATGTAATGAGATATATTTGTACAAGCGACCCGTGACTATATGGTTTTACTTATTATTTGGGTAATCATTTAATTATTTGCAGTGTTATAATTATTTCTAACGATGGTATGCAACTATTTTCTCGCTCTCGTTAGATTTATTAATGCTAATTAAAAAAATATAATTTTATAGTAAATGTAGTAAGATGTACTTATACGAGCAACCCGTGACTAGAAGGTTTTACCTATTATTAAGGTAATTAGTTCATTAGATGATGTTGATTTTTTATTTATAAAGATACTATGCATCCTTTGCATCTGTGTTGTTATATTTATGTATGTTATTTGAATAAATATAATTTTATAGTAATTGTAATAACATATTTATCACAGCAACCCGTGGCTATAAGGTTCAACCTATTATTGCGGTAAGTATTGTATTATTTGCAGTGTAATAATTATTTCTCACGTTATTCAACACCTATTTTATTTTTGTTGTTATATTTATATAAACTTATTAAGTAAATATAATAATTATAAGTAAATAGTAAATGTAATGAGATATATTTGTACAAGCGACCCCCGTGACTATATGGTTTTACTTATTATTTGGGTTATCATTTAATTATTTGCAGTGTTATAATTATTTCTAACGATAGTATGCAACTATTCTCTCGCTTTTGTCAGATTTATTTATCCTAATTAAATGAATAAAATTTTATAATATACGTAATAACATACTTATCACAGCAACCCGTGGCTATAAGGTTCAACTTATCATTGAGGTAATTATTTTATTATTTGTAGTGTTACAATTATTTCTCACACCAGTAAGCACCTATTTTGTTGCTGGTGTTGTTATATTTATCTATGCTAATTAAATAAATATAATTAAGGGGGTATTCTGGTCTAGAAATTTGAAAAAATCGATTTTTTTTTTGCATATTTTCAAAGTTTAGACCCTTAAAAATATGTCCTTAAATGGATTTTTCAAAATTCGAATTATTTTCGAAGATACAGTCGATTTTGTGACGCAGCATCTAAGCCGGCCGATCGTCGCGAATCACACAATAAACAGTGGCAGTTCCTGGAAGACTTGAGCACTCGTTCTTTCCAAGAACTCTTTTGTTTTCGACATAAGCCTTCATATATATTCAATATATATTTTTATACTTCTATATATACCTTTATACATACTTAATATACTAGGAATATACATACTAAATATACCAGGAACTGTTCAATGCGAAAGTTATAATGTTGATATTTATTATTTATTATTCTGTTCAGTTTAGTTTTCAATCTTGAAGCGAAGTAGACAAAGTGCTCTGTGGATAGTTTTGTGAAATAATAAATTTTGTTTTTTATTTGCTTAAAAATGGATAGAAAGTGCGCGGGGGCAGTAGTCGTCCAGATAGGCACAAGAAGAAACGATTTTCATCAAATCAATTTACCGCTGAAAAGATTGTAGTTATACGAGTGCTTCCGCAGCAAAGTTAAAAAGTTTGGAGATGAGGAAATAGTTATTAACAAAAATTTTGGGTACTGTCTTCTGGAATTTTTCTCAGTTTTTCAAACTCTCTCAACTTTAATTGTGTGTGCTACCTGCAAAGAAGAAATTAAATTTTCTCAAACGGCACCACGCGGTTTAGGATTTAAAATTACATTACAGTGCAGTTGTGAAAATGTTCGATACATTCAATCATGTCCGTTGGTGAACAAAGCTTATGAAATTAATCGCCGGATTGTTACAGCTATGAGACTTTTAGAGTAGGAAGAGAAGGAATAAATATTTTTGTAGTGTCATGGATATATGCAAAGGTTTATGTATCAGTACTTACTACAGTTGTCTTGATAATTTACATACAGCCGCAAGTGCAATTTACGATCAGCTAATATCAAAAGCTGTAAAAAGAAGAGCAAGAATTATTATCAGAATTTGAGCCTAATGAAAATCCAAAACACTTGACGGTTTCTGGAGATGGCACCTGGAAGAAGCGAGGGTTTACTTCACTTTTTGGCGTTACAACCCCTTATTGGTAAATACAGTAAAAAGTTATCGATACTGTCGTAAAATCTAGTTTTTGCCAAGGCTGCTGCCAAGGCGATTTACTACATCGATGTTTGGGATCCGAAACTCAAAATAACAATGAATCGCTCAATTCATTAATATGGACTTTGCTCCTGCCATTATTCACGCTGGATCTCAAATAATTCAAATTGCGAATAATTTAGCTGTTGCCATTTTTAATGAAGGTTATTTACCCATCTTAAAAAATGATGGAGACTTATGGCATCACCGTTGGTACTCGAAGCTCATTCATTTGCTATCAGACGTAACGAAGTTCGGATTGAGCGCTCTGAGCTACGAGCTACTGCTGCTTCCAAAGAAGGCAGAACAGCTCGATTAGCTGGAAAGAACTTCACAAAACATCGAATATGAAGTTGAGGAAGGCCCAATGTATGGATCTGAAGTCGCCAATTAATCCAAAGTGAGTATTGAATGTTATTATACGAGTTATTCTACACTATAATTGTTTTCTCAAACTTTAAACGCGTTTTTCTCAAAACTACTTTTTTGAAGTGGTTGACATGATATCTCAAGTTCTACCCGACCTGATTCTTTTGAAATTTGGTGGGAATCTTCTTTATATATCTCTCTATCGCGTCTGTCCTTGGATTTTGAAAAATTTCACTTTGGAGTATTTTTAAAAGAATTCGAAAAGGTCAAAAGGGGTAAAAAAAATTGATATTTCATGTCGACGCCATTTTGTGAATTTTTTTTTTTTTTTTTTTTCTTAACTAAGAGTCAACGTGCGATAGCGACATGCTTTTAAGCAGATTGGAGAATTTTTTCTCAAATTTTTTTGTTTTCCAAGATCACTACAAGGGCTGGAATCATGTCAACCAAAAGGTGCACCGTTTTTTTTGTAGCCCCACTTTCACCAGACCTGTAATTTGTCCAATTTATCATTTTTTTTTTCAATTTTTTTTTATATTCTTGGAAACGTTAATGCAAACATCATATAGAAAAACCGATAGTAAAAATGTTCTTAATTCTTTTTTATGTTATTTGAAA
>NC_058162.1:9924236-9944415 GCF_020080835.1 Cotesia glomerata
GTTATCTAATCACTGGAGCAATTACGGATTCTGAAAGAGCATTTAAGGAGCAATTTTTTGATATTTGGTTTGATAAATTTTATTGAATTTCCACGCTAATTTAATTGCGGTAGCTCGATCCATAAATTCTCAAATTGTAAGAATTCTCGGTTCTGTAATTTCGAATGTATCGATCTTTGGTATTAAATAAATTTCTTTTTTTTTTTCAATTAAAAAATTTATTTTATCGTTTTAAAAATAAAAGTAATCTAAATGTACTATTAATAACGATCCGTATCAATTATTATAATTGGCAATAAAAATATGAAATAAATTATTTTTTTCTGGATTTTTTTGTTATATCGATAGCACTAGCTAAAGGAATTTTCAATACAAGTACATCTTTGTTGTCTTTACTTGGAACAGCTCCAACAATTCGAGCTAACTCTGTTAATTTTCGAAGACCCAGACGACAAGTAAATACTTCATTAAATGATTTCAAATCTAACTTGAAATCATTCACCATTAAAGCTAAAATAATGCTATGGATTACAGCTTTGTCTCTTATACTGACTGGACGCGCCCTATAAAAAAGTTATCAAATAATAAATCTGTGTCATTTAAAATTTTTGATAAAAATTACTAAATGAATTTGAAGCATACCTTCCCTTCGCGCTCAACATACTATAAGTATTTATAACATAATCACTTATTTCTGGAATCGCAGATATCTCTGAGCTTCTTTTTTTAGCTTCTCTAACATTTATACTTATCCATTTTGAAAGAGCATTTATAAATTCTAGGATAGCAAGTTTTGTTTTTTTTTTAGCGTCATTGTCTATTATTCTGAGAGAATTAGCAAAGAATGGTGCTTTCCTAGAAAATAAAATTTTTTATTTTAAATATGTCGATTAAAAAAATGTGAACTAAGTAAAAGGTTGTTCATAGATACCTATTTTCTTCATTTTGTAACAAACTATCACAATTCTCACACATCAACATAAGTTTTTCTGCAGGAATAATATCCTCCAAGTTGTAAACCTCATGAACAACTGATGCAGTACGATTACACGGAGGTAAACTACTAAATTTGTCATCGATTGTTTCAACTTTCAAATCATCTTGATCAACTTCGATCTCTGAAATGGATATAAATTTAATAAAAAAACTTAATTTCAATTTAAAAAAAAAAAATATTAATTAGTCGAAATTGGTTGCATTCATACTAATTTTATTAAATATATTCATTTTCATCATTTTTGAATGTGTAATATATTGAGATATTTATTTATGCAATGAAAAAAAAAAAAAATTAACTTGAATAAAGTGGAAAATTTATGAATCAAGAAAATAATTTTGAAAAGTTTCGTTGTCTTGAATCAAGTAAAATTTACTTAAACCAAGAAAAATTTCATAACTTAAGGATTTTTCTACTCAAATCGAGAAGATGAAGTTCTTCATATTTATTTACTTGATTCAAGTAAATTTTTTTTCTGTGTGTACTAGATATTGAGATGCCTGATGAAGATTCAATTAAATAGTTAACCCGCTACTAAATTAATAAGGAGTATTTTAGATTAACATCCTGACATCCAAGATCTTAATAAAAATGAATATATTTAAAACTAATTAGATTATACATTTACTTACGAGAAACAGTTTCTGCAAGTTGATCTTGTACTGCATCTATGCTAACTTGCATTTTACTATTTTGAATAGTTCTTCGTTTGACTTTTTTTGAACCAAATTCTTTGTTGAGTAGATTGTTTTGATTATCCTCATTGTTTTTATTAGATATCAACTGTTTTTTAGTCGTTGGAAATACCAACCATCTTTCTGCTTGAATCAATTTAATGTTACCTGTTTTTTTATTGTGAATTGCCAGCATAGGATAAGTTAATTGATTTTTTGGACGATGTCCTTTGTAAACAACATGGTTATTGGAAATTCCTAACAAGGATTTTTTTTCCCTTTCATCGTAAAATAAACCACATTTCATTTTACTGACCAGATTGTTTTGTAGTTTACCATTTTGGAATTTTACTAAAATTTTACACGGTTATTATAATGAATAATAAAAATTAATTATGAAACTCAAAATATTAGACTTTTGACAATTTTAGATATTTTTCGTTATGAACAAATTATTTATAAAAAAATTAAAAAAAAAACCCCGCATGAAGAAAATAAAAGTGCAATTATTCAAAAATATTTTTTTAGATCAAATTCAATTAATGAATAAAATGAAAAAATTATTAGTCAGCTTATTTTAGTATTATAAATTAATCATACGCAACACGCTCAAACTACGAGTATGATACAATATAACTTACCAATAATAGGTTGAATTTTCGTCGGCTGAATGGAGACATGAGAAACAATTCCTTTTAGTTTCATTGCAAAAGATAAATTGATATCTATAATAACGCTCTAATCAAATTTATGATATTTTTATGCCAATACACTTTATTATTTAGTCTAGTGCATATTAATTGAAGGTTAAACACTACGATTTGAATTTTACTGATAATTCTACCCCACGTGTTCGACTGTAGGACCGTTGAGTTTTCGGTTTATCCCACAAATAAAAATAGATGAACGTTTGAAGTTAGTTAATAGTCGAAACTCGAAATAAACGGGACATGATTCATCATTGGTTAGAATTAAGGCGCACGCGTAGCGCGCTATTTAAATTTCTGGCTTACCTATAGTGTATTTACTTGTTACAGCTGCTCGTAGAGCGCATTTCGGAATACGCCCTTTAGGTGCTTACACGAAGCAGCACTGTTTTCAGAAATTTTATTTTTCTGATTATTTTCTGAAGAAATTTGACAATCAAGAAATATATAGCTTTCGCAATGACTTGTCATGTGATATTTCTCGAGTTAATTTGATCTGCTTTTTATATTAAATCCACATTCCTTGCCAGAAAAAATTTTTTTAAATGTCTCTATCACAACCATATTACACTTATACAATAATAAAAGTAGATGTACACGGAGAAATCACTTAAGGGGGTATTCTGGTCTAGAAATTTGAAAAAATCGATTTTTTTTTGCATATTTTCAAAGTTTAGACCCTTAAAAATATGTCCTTAAATGGATTTTTCAAAATTCGAATTATTTTCGAAGATACAGTCGATTTTGTGACGCAGCATCTAAGCCGGCCGATCGTCGCGAATCACACAATAAACAGTGGAAGTTCCTGGAAGACTTGAGCACTCGTTCTTTCCAAGAACTCTTTTGTTTTCGACATAAGCCTTCATATATATTCAATATATATTTTTATACTTCTATATATACCTTTATACATACTTAATATACTAGGAATATACATATTAAATATACCAGGAACTGTTCAATGCGAAAGTTATAATGTTGATATTGTTTATCATTTATTATTCTGTTCAGTTTAGTTTCAATCTTGAAGCGAAGTAGACAAGTGCTCTGTGGATAGTTTTGTGAAATAATAAATTTTGTTTTTTTTTATTTGCTTAAAAATGGATAGAAAAAGTGCGCGGGGAGCAGTAGTCGTCCAGATAGGCACAAGAAGAAACGATTTTCATCAAATCAATTTACCGCTGAAAAAGATTGTAGTTATACGAGTGCTTCCGCAGCAAAGTTAAAAGTTTGGAGATGAGGAAATAGTTATTAACAAAAATTTTGGGTACTGTCTTCTGGAATTTTTCTCAGTTTTTCAAACTCTCTCAACTTTAATTGTGTGTGCTACCTGCAAAGAAGAAATTAAATTTTCTCAAACGGCACCACGCGGTTTAGGATTTAAAATTACATTACAGTGCAGTTGTGAAAATGTTCGATACATTCAATCATGTCCGTTGGTGAACAAAAGCTTATGAAATTAATCGCAGGATGGTTACAGGTGTGAGACTTTTAGGAGTAGGAAGAGAAGGAATAAATCATTTTTGTAGTGTCATAGATATATTCAAAGGTTTATTTATCAGTACTTAATACAGTTGTCTTGATAATTTACAAACAGCCGCAAGTGCAATTTACGATCAGCTAATATCAAAAAGCTGTAAAAGAAGAGCAAGAATTATTATCAGAATTTGAGCCTAATGAAAATCCAAAACACTTGACGGTTTCTGGAGATGGCACCTGGAAGAAGCGAGGGTTTACTTCACTTTTTGGCGTTACAACCCTTATTGGTAAATACAGTAAAAAAGTTATCGATACTGTCGTAAAATCTAGTTTTTGCCAAGGCTGTTGCCAAGGCGATTTACTACATCGATGTTTGGGATCCGAAACTCAAAATAACAATGAATCGCTCAATTCATTAATATGGACTTTGCTCCCAAGCATATTCACGCTGGATCTCAAACAATTCAAATTGCGAATTATTTAGCTGTTGCCATTTTTAATGAAGGTTATTTACCCATCTTAAAATGATGGAACTTATGGGCATCACCGTTGGTACTGAAGCTCATTCATTTGCTATCAGACGTAACGAAGTTCGGATTGAGCGCTTTCTGAGCTACGAGCTACTGCTGCTTCCAAAGAAGGCAGAACAGCTCGATTAGCTGAAAGAACTTCACAAAACATCGAATATGAAGTTGAGGAAGGCCCAATGTATGGATCTGGAATCGCCAATTAATCCAAAGTGAGTATTGAATGTTATTATACGAGTTATTCTACTATAATTGTTTCTCAAACTTTAAACGCGTTTTTCTCAAAACTACTTTTTTTGAAGTGGTTGACATGATATCTCAAGTTCTACCCGACCGATTCTTTTGAAATTTGGTGGGAATCTTCTTTATATATCTCTCTATCGCGTCTGCCTTCGATTTAGAGTATTTTTAAAAAATTCGAAAAGGTCAAAAAAAGGGGGTAAAAAAAAAAATTGATATTTGATGTCGACGCCATTTCGTGAATTTTTTTTTTTCCTTGACTAGGTTCAACGCGATAGCGACATCTTTACAGATTGAGAATTTTTCAAATTTTTTTGTTTCAGATTACTACAAGGGCTGGAATCATGTCAACCAGGGTGCACCGTTTTTTTTGTGGCCCCCACTTCACCGACCTGTAATTTGTCCAATTTATCATTTTTTTTTTTTTTTCAATTTTTTTTTATATTCTTGAAACGTTAATAAACATCATATAGAAAAACCGATAGTAAAAATGTTCTTAATTTTTTTTTTATGTTAGTTTGAAAAATGCCTAAAATTTAGGCTTCTAGACCAGAATACCCCCTTAAATCGTAAATGTGATGAGATATATTTGTACAAGCGACCCGTGACTATATGGTTTTACGTATTATTGAAGTAATTATTTAATTATTTGCAGCTTCTGAATCTTTTCTAACGACAGTATAAATTTATTTCGTTGCTGTTGTTATATTTATATATGCTAATTAAATAAATATAATTTTATAGTAATTGTAATGAAATCACTTACACGAGCATCCCGTGACTATAAGGTTTAACTTATCATTGAGGTAATTATTTAATTATTTGCAGTTTTTTAATTATTTTTGATAAATCTCGGCATCTATTGTATTGCTGATCTTATATTTATTCATGCTAATTAAATGAATATAATTTTATAATAAATTTAATGAAATATATTTTTCAGAGCAACCCGTGACTATAAGGTATAACTTATTATTTAGGTAATCATTTAATTATTTGCAGTGTTATAATTATTTCTAACGATGGTATGCAACTATTTTCTAGCTCTTGCTAGATTTTTTAATGCTAGTTAAATAAATATAATTTTATAGTAAATGTAGTAAGATATGTACTTATACGAGCAACCCGTGACTAGAAGGTTTTACCTATTATTAAGGTAATTGGTTCATTAGATGATGTTGATTTTTTATTTATAAAGACAGTATGCATCTATTGCATCGGTGTTGTTATATTTATGTATGTTATTAAAATAAAGATAATTCTATAGTAAATATAATCATAAGAGATTTATTCAAGCAGCCCGTGGCTATAAGGTTTAACTTATTATTTAGGTATTTATTTAATTATTTGCAGCGTTGCAATCATCTCTAATGACAGTATGCATCTATTGCATCTCTGTTGATAGATTTATTTATTCTATTTAATTAATTTTATATTATAATTAACTATTCCGATAAAGTTTATGAATCACCTGTGACTTTAATCATCGAGTATTATATTTCGTCATTACATAGGAATATTTACAGTAATACCTACATATTAATTTAGAAATTTATATAAGTTTTGATATTTATTCATTATAGTCATGTTATTGTAGTTTCTAAATTAATTAATTAATGTTAGTTTCTAAATTCACGTGAGTTATTTATTTTTAAAGGTATTGTCCCTCAGTCGGTATAAATACGTGGCTTTGATTTTTTCAAGTAACCTAAAAAGCGTATTGCATCTTTTTTATTGTGCTTAAATTAAGGACATTTTTTTTTATGTTTATCGAGTCATAATTATTAAATTAATATCTTTTTAGTGACATAAAACCCTTTGTCTCATAGTCACAGGTGAGGTTGATAAAAAAACCGTCATTTTTTTAAGTTTTTTTCCCGTGACTTTAACCACCCGTGGCTGGTGTCTTTAGTCACTCCGATTTTTTACACCTCTTCACTAAAATCTACAATCTGTCAATCAGTTACTGCTCGATTATAAAGCTTTAGCTTAGTTTATATTCAAAGGAGATTTCCATGTTTAGGTTATAATTAGACTTATGAAAAATACATTTTCTTAAAATACTAACAGGTAGTAATACTTTCTCAAAAGATCATGTATATTAAAATACTTTTAAATTGAAATTGTTACATAAATTACAGTACGTAAATACTGTGTTTTCTGTATTTCACGTAACAATCATAATGGACGATGATATTGATATTTATGGAGATTTGGAAAATTTCGACGAAAAAAAAGACGAAAATGTACGTAAATTTATTTCACAATTTTATTATAATTATATGTTTCAGTCACCATTACTGTGGATTAATAGAAGAGAGACCACCTTTAGACAACTTTAATTATAAATATAAAATAGATTTTTTTTGAGCTGTGTTAATTTTTTTTATTGACCTTAATTTGCAATGTATTGTCGAATTTGTGTTTTAATTTTATATTTCTCAATTTTCAAACTCAAGCATCTTAAAATAATACTTAAATTATAATTGCTCACAATATTGGACATGCTTTGTATTTTTTAATATCTAATTAAGAAAAAATATTTCATTGTCATTGAATTTCGATTATTATAAACTAATTATTCATCTAAAGTTGGCTAGAGGGGTAACTTTGGACAAAGTTGGTAATTTATGAAATTACTAAGTGACTTATATAATAATATTAAATTTTATAGAATACCTAAAGACATGATGTAGATTAATAATATAATTATATAAAGTATCTGAAGGTCCTTAATTTTTTTTATACATTCTAACTATCTATAAATTAGCTTTTCTTTATTATTGCACGATCAAAAGAATTTTTTAAGATAAATTTTTTAAATAGGAGTAAAAACTTTCTTAAAATTATTATAAGTATATTTTCGAATTGATTTTTTTTTATCCAGTCTGATTTAATGAATTTACATTTTTTATTTAGTGTTCTTCGACTATCTCAGAGTTGAAATTGGAAACAAAAAAATTAGAAAATCACACCCAAGAATTGGAAAAAAAGATTAAAAATTTAGAAGCCACCAATAATACTTTGAAAATAAACTTGTCATCACTTTTGAAGACAGCCAAAAATGAAATTGTAAGAAAAGGCCGTATTATAGCTGAATTAAGACAACAGTAAGTACTGTTCCGTACAGTACAGTAAGTATTGTTATTTCACGCCTTACAACGTGCGAGCGTGTGGGAGTGCTCTACTCTTGACATGCTGCTATCTGACGATTTTGCAGTATAAATTTTACAATGTTATTAGAATATTCACCACAGTAACCGTTTATTTTTAATTTTTTTTTTGCAGATTGAACAATAAAACATTTCGCAGAAATTCTTCTGAACAATTTAAATTCAACAAGCCTAATGATCTCAATGTCAAATCTCAATCCCAGAATAAATTTGACGAAATCAATGTTAAACAGGAACCAATATGTAAAATCAATGAGCCTGCACATGATGATTCGATCTTTTTAACATTTGTTCCAAACAAAAAATTCGAAGAAAATGATAACTTTGTGCCTACTGTTTTCGGTGAAAGACTAAAAAAAAAATTACGTGAAGAAGAAGAAACTGCCAAGTTAGAAAATATTCAATTAAAACGGTTAACTCTTAAATCTATTATTCAAGAAGAGATGAAAAGTGATAAAGGTGATAAAGAAAACCAATTACTGATTTCATCAAGTAACAATCAAGGCGGTCAAAATCTGTATAAAACATCTTCAAAAAGATCAAGTGAAACGGATTCCAGCATCAATCTTGATAAACGAATAAAAGTATGTAACGGCACAAAAAAATTTATTAGTGCAATATCTTCACTCTTATTATATATGCTCAAGGAAGTGTAGTTAAGTAATTTTAAACACAATCGAAACAAAATCCTTAACTTAACTATCAGAAATATTTGATATAGTAAAATTTCGCTAAAATTGACGCTCGCAAAATTCAACTCTCATTTTCAAATTCAAGGAAAGCTGTTATTATTCTAATTTTCTCGTTTTTCTTAATCTTATACAACTGTGTCACTCGACAATTTTAATTTGTAGGAATTTCAAGTCCCATCAAGTTGATTTTAGTTAAATTTCACTGTATGCGAAGTGATTTTAGAATGAAATTTCCTATTAACTCTTTTATTTGAATCGCGGTTTTCTTTCTTATAAATTAGAGAAGCCAATAAATTTTCAAATATTCCTAGTAATTTTGCAAAGGATGTGACTCGTAACTAATATTCGTATCTAGAAGTCAAAAAAAGTATTTCAAAGCAAGCAGTGTCTAATTTCAGAATCTTAACAGCCGGTCCCTACGATTGCAACTTTATATTTTCTCCTAGACAGAGAAGAATTTTGAAAAAAACGCTCTGCTACGTAATAGATTTTTTAATTATCTATTTCGTACCAGAGCGTTTTTTTTTCGAAATTCTCATTTGTTTAAAAGAACAACATAGAACTGTAATAGCTTTATAATCATGAGTGCAACAAGGATAGTACCGTTTCTTGTAGTGAGTACGACGCGAGAAAAAGAGGGGATCGGCTGTTAAGATGAAAACTTTTTTTTTAATACCATTTGCGGTGTAAAGAAAAGAAATTATACCAAAAGAGCATTTCTAAGTTGTTTTTTTAATTGTTCTTGGGCTCAGAAAATTTTTATCCGAGTTTAATAACTACCTATATCACTGCCTGAATCTTTAGTTTCAATTCTGAATACTTTGACTATCGTCGTAACTATTTACCGCCGAGATATCGACTATTGTATGGAAAATTTTTTTTTTTAATTATAAATATCTTTTACATTAAATATTGTTACAGTATATACAGTCATGTCTCGTTATGACTCCTATTAATGTCTCTCTGATATTAACGCCAGTCTGGTTAAAAAATAAGAAAAAAAATAGGACTGATAATGAGACTCAACTGTAAAAAGTGGGTTTTGAAAATTTGAATCAAGTCTCCATGAATAACTTTTTTTTTAAGTAGTCCTTTAATCGAGAAAATTGAAAAATAAATACTTCTACGTCCGTAAAGTTCGCATTATCATCATTATCTTAGAAATTATTCAAGTAACAGTTGATAACAACGACGATACTGAATGGGACAATCCTAATTTTACAGACGTAATAATTCTTGCTTTTGTTCTTAAATATTTTATAATAAATAAATTCAAAAATAAAAATGTTAATTGTGATAATTTTTTTATTTTTTAGCTTGAAGAAGATTATAATGAAGACAATAAAATTCAAGAAAAAAATCTACTTGAGCAAAATACAAAAAAAAATATTTCTATCATGAATACAGATGTTTCTTGTAAAAATGGTGTAATTGAACCAATCTCAAATAAAAAGCATGGACCATTGGATTCATCAAACAATGAATCAAAAACTATTGACGCTTCAACTAACAGAACTCATGATCAAATGAGAAAAGACAAAAAAGATTCATCGAATAGTTCAAAGAAAAATATCAATAGTCGCACACTTGATAATCCTTCAGAACTTTTCAATAAAAAAAATACTGCGACTGTGACATCTTTTTCGAGTTCTACTAAAAAAATTATTATACCAAGGCCGCGGAAAGCTGCTCATTTAACCGATAGTTCAACTTCAATGACAATAGTTGTAAGTCAAAATAATATCAATGATATTGTAAATAAACAAAAAATTAAATCATCTTAATTTTTTTTATTACACAAAGTCTTTCTTTATCAAGTACTACTGGATTACTTATTTAATTTTAAACTTTCGTGGTAACATAGGTACATGAAGAAAAATTAGCTCTTAAACAGGAATTTTTTTCCCCGTAGAGCTAAAGAATAGGTCTTTAATCGTTCAAGTAATTTAATGTGTAATGAAAATGAAAAGATTCTGTGAAGCACATGGTTATTTAGTTAGTTGTAATAATCAGAAGAGGCAAAAAAATCATTTTCTTGTGTTCTGCTAATAGAAATGATAAAAGACCAATACTGGTTTGAAGATAAACAGATTTTTTTTTTAATCATCCCATTATACATAGAGCATCCACGGATTTTTTAAAATAATTGGGTACTGCTCAACTTGAATCACAGACAATGAGTATGTTGCGATATACACTGTGAACACAGTAAGATCTAACGTCAATGTTTACCACGAAGTCGTTTTTTTATAACCAGCTACACTGGTTATTATTTAAAAAGAAACGCACTTTAGTATACTGCTATCTCTGCGGTACCGCCTTTTCAAAATCAAAATTAATTGTCTTAAAAATTTCTTCGTTAAGGGTAGCAATTGTATTGTCATGAATTTTCGGTTAAATATCGAAAATTAAGCTCTCCATTCGAAAAAAGAAATTAAAATTGAAAAATTACTTTTCAATCAATAGTTAGGATTTATTAATTCTAATTATTAATAATTATAAATTAAATTTTTAATTCTAATCATGAAAAAAAAATTGAAAAATTAATTTTTAATTCGAATGCTCGAATTCAAAGTTAAGTCTCTACCATTTAATTCGAATGCATGGTGTTCGAATTTATATTGAAATATTATTAAATTATTATTATTACTTGGTAAATTCGGGATAAAAGTCGTTGTGTTTAAAAAATTATATATTAACTATATTAATTATTTGAGAGTCCGCAAATGATTTCCTAATACGATATGTGATAACTAAAATTAATAATTCTTACTTTTTTACTATACGTAGAAGAATTGTTGTTTGATTAAGACGAAAAATGTTTTAGATAGAGATATTTTTCACTTCGTGAATATTACTGAATCACATATAATCTGAAAAACTAAATCTTAATCTGAAAAAAAAAATGTTGACCAGGAGGCAATGTTTTTCTCAGATCGACTTCGCCTTGGCCAACAATTACACGTGATCTGAGACATTTTTTACTTTACTGCCCTAGGTGTGTAATATACTATTAATTAAAAAAAAAAAAAAAAAAATGTCTATAAAGCAAAAAAGTTTGGAAAATCCAAAAGTGCACGCCTCATAACGCTCATTCATTTTTTAAGAAAAAATAAATTGTGTAACTGATAAAAAAAAAGAAAATTATAATTCAGTAATTTCTTACAGAGTACTTTTTTTTTTCAAATATCAGCGCCCTTTTTTCTTGTTATATGCGTACGCAGTCTAAAAAAATCTAGCTTTATCAAGTGGCGCCATAGTTTTCACGTGACAAATAAGAAAAATTCGTTTGTCTTTGTACGGTTATATCGCAATAAATTTTAATAAAAATTCAATTTAAAAAAAAAATACGTAAACTAAGCTACTGATATGAAATATGGACCCAGTTCATCGCATTCGTAAACTAATAAAAAAGGTCCGGTCTTGAAATATCAATTTGTTCGGGAGAATCATTGGTACATCCAAAATGGGGTGACATCCGGACGTCCACGTAAAATTTTTTTCAAAACGTTTTTTTTTTTCAAAATAGCTACATGAAATGATTTTAGAAAGTAAAAGATGGTTTGATTTAAGGGGGTATTCTGGTCTAGAAGCCTAAATTTTAGGCATTTTTCAAACTAACATAAAAAAAAAATTAAGAACATTTTTATCATCGGTTTTTTTATATGATGTTTATTAACGTTTCAAGAATATAAAAAAATTGAAAAAAAAAAATGATAAATTGGACAAATTACAGGTCGGTGAAGTGGGGGCTACAAAAAAAACGGTGCACCTTGGTTGACATGATTCCAGCCCTTGTAGTAATCTGAAACAAAAAAATTTGAAAAATTCTCAATCTGTAAAGATGTCGCTATCGCGTTGACCTTAGTCAAGAAAAAAAAAAAAAATTCACAAAATGGCGTCGACATGAAATATCAATTTTTTTTTTACCCCCTTTTTTTGACCTTTTCGAATTTTTTAAAAATACTCCAAATTGAAATTTTTTAAAATCCAAGGCAGACGCGATAGAGAGATATATAAAGAAGATTCCCACCAAATTTCAAAAGAATCGGTCGGGTAGAACTTGAGATATCATGTCAACCACTTCAAAAAAAGTAGTTTTGAGAAAAACGCGTTTAAAGTTTGAGAAAAAATTATAGTAGAATAACTCGTATAATAACATTCAATACTCACTTTGGATTAATTGGCGATTCCAGATCCATACATTGGGCCTTCCTCAACTTCATATTCGATGTTTTGTGAAGTTCTTTCAGCTAATCGAGCTGTTCTGCCTTCTTTGGAAGCAGCAGTAGCTCATAGCTCAGAGCGCTCAATCCGAACTTCGTTACGTCTGATAGCAAATGAATGAGCTTCAGTACCAACGGTGATGCCCATAAGTTCCATCATTTTTAAGATGGGTAAATAACCTTCATTAAAAATGGCAACAGCTAAATAATTCGCAATTTGAATTGTTTGAGATCCAGCGTGAATATGCTTGGGAGCAAAAGTCCATATTAATGAATTGAGCGATTCATTGTTATTTTGAGTTTCGGATCCCAAACATCGATGTAGTAAATCGCCTTGGCAACAGCCTTGGCAAAAACTAGATTTTACGACAGTATCGATAACTTTTTTACTGTATTTACCAATAAGGGTTGTAACGCCAAAAAGTGAAGTAAACCCTCGCTTCTTCCAGGTGCCATCTCCAGAAACCGTCAAGTGTTTTGGATTTTCATTAGGCTCAAATTCTGATAATAATTCTTGCTCTTCTTTTACAGCTTTTGATATTAGCTGATCGTAAATTGCACTTGCGGCTGTATGTAAATTATCAAGACAACTGTAGTAAGTACTGATACATAAACCTTTGCATATATCCATGACACTACAAAAAATATTTATTCCTTCTCTTCCTACTCCTAAAAGTCTCATAGCTGTAACAATCCGGCGATTAATTTCATAAGCTTTGTTCACCAACGGACATGATTGAATGTATCGAACATTTTCACAACTGCACTGTAATGTAATTTTAAATCCTAAACCGCGTGGTGCCGTTTGAGAAAATTTAATTTCTTCTTTGCAGGTAGCACACACAATTAAAGTTGAGAGAGTTTGAAAAACTGAGAAAAATTCAGAAGACAGTACCCAAAATTTTTGTTAATAACTATTTCCTGGACAAAAAATTTTTTTTTTTCTCAGTGTATTTTAAAATAATAAAAACTTAATGTAGTCGTTTTTTAATAAATTTACGAAAGACTCCAAAGTATTTTCCGAGTCTCCTTTACAGGAAGCTTTCAAGTTTTGTAAATCCCTTGTTGGTCACGAATTTCTTTTTCTTTTCAGCAAGATCGTTTTCACTACTAGTCTCGTCTTAGCCCCTAATGACAACATTTGAATTGTTTGCTTTTTAGTTTCATCTGACAGTCTTCGGTGTTCCGGGAGAGTAGATCGTAGCTCCTATCAAAAAAATCATTATAATTAAACGCTTTAAAGTCAATGAACACTATATAATTACTGTTATATAATTACTATTATTATGCCTTACCTTGTAGAGAATAGGATGATTTTCATGATTTAAATTTTTTTCAAAGACTACTAATTGCATTGCAGCTTTGTCGAAATGAATCTTGATGACAAATCTACAGCCATGATTGTAAGTACTGTCAAAAAATACTTTAATTAACTACGCATTTTATTACAAAAATCAGGCAAGAGGAAAAAAATAGGTAATATTTCTATTTTTCTTTTTCTTGTACGAATTTTGTGGGGAATTTTTATGCGTTTTAAGCTAGAATATAGCGGGAACATTTAGGAATGGCCTGCAAGGTCAACCTCTTTTCAGATTATTTACTACAATAGAAAAATCGCTATGTGAAATACAGTATTAAGTATTATGATCCAACAGCAATTCTTGTAATATGTTATAAGATTCGCCTCTATGTTAGCCTAACAAATTTTTCCTGTTAATTTTGGGAAAATACCTATGTATTTATAAGGAAAAATATTTTTTTTTTTCTTTTAATCTGTGTAGCAACATTCCTCAATTTGCAATATTTGCCCCGAAATTGTACATAAATATAGAAATTTGTTGACACGCCAGAAACTTAATTGCCTTAGACTTGGTCATTATTCCTGAAGGAGATATTCTAAGATAAAATTGATGCAACTTACAATTACTTAAAAGCTAATAGAGACATCAGGATGTAGTAGCTATTTTTAACAGTAAATTTATGTAATCGTTTATTACCTAGTTATTCGCTGACCGATCGATTGATCCGATTTTGTTGCAGGACCTAATTTGCATTGGTAGCTAATGCGTATATATTGAAATTTAGCGATCAATTTTTTTTTTCTGCGTCGTTTATATTCATATTTTTCAAGTCAGAAAGATGTAAAAAGATCCCCACGTAACGTTGTGTACGTATCTCTTGTTTCATCGCTCCAGGCAGTCATAAACGTCGACAAAGCATTATATGAATCAAATGATTCTTGAGTTAAGCTGAGCGTTTCCATTTTCAGTAAAAACTTCAATTAAATACTAATTGAAAGAAATAATTAACACATCCGTAAAATCGTCAGTATTATATTCTTCAAGACAGTGAGAATTCGTCCGATGGACGGGGGCACGGGGAACGGGGTCATTTTACCCGTTTTTTGCGCATGCGCACGGGTAATTTACCAAAAGTAGGAAATATGACTGCTCCCGTGCCCTCGGGTCTCTCGGGTACTATTTGCGCGTGCGCATAGGTATTTTTTTAAACCACGAAAAGTATCCCTAGATTTGAAATTTTTTACCATCTGTTATTCTTATTACTAATGATAATTAACGATTAAGTTATTTATTGTTTAGTAAGAAATTAATTCATTCATTACCTTTGGTATGGAAGGGAAAACTCACACATGCATAAAAACAAAAGAAATGTATCCGTGTGATCGGCTAACCTCGGTAATGAACTACATTCCGTTTGTAGTTTGAAAGCATCAAGATGGTGGTATTAAAAAAAAATTTATTTTTTGTTTTTACGGTCCCATTGCAGTAAAGCTAAGAAAATTTTCTTGTTTCAAAAATTTATTCTTTTGACTTAAGAAAATAATTTTTTCAAAATGGTATTCTTGGTTCAAAATTTTGGCTTTTGAGGTCAATTTAATTTTTTATCAGGGAACCTATTTGAAATTGAAAATCCACTGTACGTTTTACAGCCTCAAAGCAGTAATGCTAAAAAAAACAGATTGTTCTTTTCATTAGTATAAAATTTTTTATATAAAATTCCACCATACTCCGTGAATCGAAAATCCTGTATTTATCTTACTGCAATGAAGCCGTAAATTTCATGAATGCGTTTCCCTTACTGCTTCAATGCAGTAACGTTAACAATTGGTACATGAATCATTTTTCCTCTATAAAGTTGAATGATTTCATGAATAGAGTCTACTATTTCCGATGAGGTCGTTAGAGTATAAAACAACGATTATTTTATTTAAATTAAATCGAAAATCATCTCTATGATTTACTTTCTCAATCAAGAAAGACAAAAAATAAGATAATATTTCACACAGGAGCTTCAAATTGCTCGAATAATGATTCCTTCCACTATCAAATTTTTACTGCATCACTGTAGTACAGCAAAAATTTAGAATTAAGAAAATTTTGTTGTTAAATTTATTCCTTTAGTTATGAAAGGTGATTTAATCAGTTTGCTACGATTTAAATATCAAAGATTTCCAGTAAGTATTGATAGGAAATAAATATTTTAATTAAAAATTGAATACTGCATAGTTGCAGTAAAGATGAAAAATAAATGTTAATAGAAATCTGAACATATAATTTTATTATCTAATTTATTAACAAATAAATGAAGAAAATGTATGAGATTTATTTTTCTATGTATGTGATAAATATTTTAGTATCATATTAATATAAAAATGGAATAAGCTACAACACTTGATGTAGAATAAGGCTCGCGATTGTGATTAATTAAATCGTTCACTACGTCAATTTATTTATTAGCGATCGTTTTGTTTTTTCTTATCCTTGAGTAACACTTTATAAGTTAAAAATAAAAATTATTCTAACAAAAGAATTACCATACAATGCGTAATCAATTAGGATATTTAATTATTTACTTATCACTAAAAAATATAAATATTTGTTAAATAAGATAAAAGAAGTTTTATGAGTTTCCAGTTCATTCATAAATTCCGTTATTATTCATTGATAAAATTATTTCTAGTTAATCATTATAAAAAAAAAATAAATATGAGGAGTACTGCTTCTTCTTTTTGTTCTTCTTTGTGTGTTCAATAAAAATGTTTGCCTGTAGTTTGGATAGCAAACTGTCGAAATCTTCTTCAACAAATTATTGAATCATACTAATAATGCCAACATAAGTGATTTTTCCATCGACAGTTTTGGTAGAGAAGAAGCGTCATATTCATATTTAAAAAGTGATTATGAAATAAATTAATTTTTTTTTTAAGCCTTTAGACATCAATAATTTTTCTTTCATGACATTTTAGCAACTATATTTACATGTAAAATAAAATTCTCTGCTTACATCTGATAAATGATCCACATTGCTCGATTGAGCTGGCAGCTATCAGGTAAAGTACTGACAACAGGGATCATGACCGGCTCGATATTATTTTTTCTATTTATTCTAAAAAATAACGTAAGAATTAATATTAATATAAATATTCTTACAAATTTACAAGAAACATTGCAACCGAAAGTAGAGAGTTTACTTACTATGCTGTTATTAACGTTGAATGACGCTGCCCACGGCTTCATTTTTATAACTCTGTAGTCTTGATTTCTGAAAAAAGTTTACGAGAAGTTATTAATGGGCCCAAAATTGGCAGATGCCATTTCTCATATAAAATTAGCTGTAACTTTTTAAAAATTTTAAATTTCTGATAGTAAACACTCACTTAGAAAACGAAAGAAAAAATCTAGATAAGTATTTTTAAAAGAAATTCCAACTTTTCTAAAAATTACCAGAACTTTACACGTGCAAAATGCTGTCAGGCTTAATCTTGAGTCATTGGGTAAATAGATCATATTCACACTGTCATGGTCTAGCAATTTCATATATAGGTATCAAAAACATGATGGTGAAATCCGCCAGACGTTATAATTTTTTATTTTGTTGAACAATTGAATTCGTATCAGAAAAATATTTTAAAAAATTGGTAATTATTCCCACAAGTGGGGGTCCAACCCCATTTTGGGCCTAACTAGATGAAAAATTAACATTTTTTAATTTTTTTTGATTCTGATTGGTTTTACGGCGCATTTACGATAAAAAATGTCGTGATAGAAAAAAAAAAAAAAATTCGATAGTTTTTGCCTTTAAAGAAGTTGAAAAAAGTTTAATTTCATTTTTTTTGGAGTTTACTCCATAAGAATCGATTTTTCATATATAAGGCGCCCGGTATGAGAAAATTTTGAGGAGTAAAATCTACTGATGAATGACCTCGTTACGTTTTTGATAAAAATTATTAAATTATTATTAAATAATTTTATCATTTTGATAAAAAAAAAAAAAAATTTAACATCGCTTTAACATGGGTTAACCCTACTAGTAAATAATTACCAAAAATTTCCTTTTATGAATTTTTTTTTGATATTTATATTGAAATTTTTTCATTTTAAATTTTAGTTAATAATTTTTTTGCAATAAAAATTTTAACATCTGCCCAATGTTTGTTAGTTTCAGAGATCATTAAAAGACAATATTGATTTTTACAACTTCCTTCAGCTAGATTAAGATCATCATTCAACACTAGCTGTATGATACGCAAAATATTGTTTGTCTGACGTGGTCCTGAGAAAACGATGACAGCTGGACATAGAAAGTTCAATTTGACGCTACTAAAATAAAGAGTTGTGTTAATAAATTCTTTCCAAATGGTTAAATGCATCCAGTTTTCGAAGTTTAAGCATTATGTCGAATTTTTACCTGATTTTTTCAGGTTCTCTTCACATTCGGCGTTGTTTTCAAAAATTCACTGGGTCGACCAAATTACATTAATTTTAGCAGGTGTTTTGATGCTGCTCAAGTCCATTCCTCTATCCTCGTCTAAAGTATTATCAATTGATAGAATTTTTGAAACTTGATTCTAATTCTTCTTCATCGTAAACTATTCTAAATTTTTTTGTTGCTTGAAAAATCATCTATTACACATTATCTAAAACTTTACATTTTCTATCAAATTCTAAGCCACATGACAAACTCACAATATTAACTAATTTTGAAGTTTTGGTTTGAACAATTTTTCCTTTTTGACTAAGTGATTGAGTTTGATTTTTTATTTTTTGATACAACAGACAATTAGTATTTTCTTGAGTGAAGACGATGGAGAAGATGAAATATTTGCAGCCAATAATTGATCTTTACTCCAAGTTTGATTAATTAACGATGTGTCGAACA
Source organism: Cotesia glomerata (assembly GCF_020080835.1). NCBI lineage: Eukaryota > Metazoa > Arthropoda > Insecta > Hymenoptera > Braconidae > Cotesia > Cotesia glomerata. Next base: position 9,943,132 of record NC_058162.1, read on the forward strand.
ACGGTAGTTGAAAAGAAATGCCGTTACAGCAAAGATATGCTGACATGGTAATTGGAATGATGTATTTATAATACAACTACATGATGTTGTCGAAGCTTTTAAATTGTCTATCACACATAAGTTTCGTGAGTTTGTCAACTTCTGAAAAAACAATCTTTTGCTTCTTTTAAGTTCCTTCAATACCATATCGCTAGCATATTTTGTCCAATGACTTTAACATATTTTTGCTCAGGAGAATCAATATCAAACGGAAGATTAGGCACTCTGAGAAACTGTTTTGCTGTCCGAAACTGACTTTCAGTATTGCGAGAGTCATACCACTCAAAAAGAGTCTTTAATAGTTATTACTAATGGTGAATTTTTAATAAGAACCAGTTTCAATTTTCCATTGATCGACTCTAGCCTGGTTGTTTGTTGTATTGCCTAAATTATTCTTCTTTAGACTGTATAATGACCAATCCTCCCGGATGTTATTACTTGAATTAAGCTGTGAAAGAAGTATTTTCGCAGCTGTTGTGGACACGACATATTAAATTCCAGGTACCAACTCATCATAATCATCTTCTGAAGAAGCATAGACTAATTGTTCAAGAATTGTAAAGGCAGTCGTTTTCTCTTCTTTATTTAAATTCATGTTAGTACTTTCCACAACTTTTTAAAAGTTTTTAGTGTATGAAAAATACAAATATAAGTTGGCACAGTAGGAAGCAGCTCTTTTATGACGTCTCGTTCAGTCAGATCATGATAAATCATAAAACATTTTAATGCCTCATACGATTCTTCATTATCTGTTTTAAATGCTTGTAACATCAATAAAGTACGTCGCACGTTCTTCTGTTGATAGTAAACCAACACCAGCTATCTGCCTTACGGCCATTACCATCTTCAACTAAAGCCAATCATCATTGTCATGTCGTTATTAGTAAGCTTGTATGTGCCATCGATACAAACTATTTCCGGCCACATGCGAAAATCATTTCTCATTTTTTGGGTGGTAAAAAATATTCCCTTACAAGTCGATGTTTGAGTATCATTATATGCATGAACATCTGCGTCTGAAAAATATAAAAATTATAAAATACAACTAGTAGCCCCAGTTACGCGTTGCTGTGGCTAGTCCATAGCTGACAAACAACATGACCATTTATATATCAGCGTTTACAGATGCCATAAAAGACGTATAATAAAAAATTCTCTTATTTTTAAGTCCAAAAAAATTTTTAGTTGGAAGAAAAATTTTTTTTATATTCTCGACGTTTCATACAAAAGTACGTCGATTCCCAA